>NC_053161.1:82883358-83010858 GCF_016835505.1 Polypterus senegalus
CCTTCACCTGTAAGAGATACCAGATAATACAGAACCTTAATGCTGAAACTGAGGAAAAACTGGCTAGCCTTTTTATGATTAGGTGTTCAATTTACATTTTTCTGTTTTTTGTCTTAGGATTTAAAACTAAAATCCTAACATTTATTTGTTATTTTGTTTTTAATGATTTTAACAAATCCAGTTGTCCCATGGTGCTATTTGTGTTTATTATGAGTGCCACCATTTTCTGTTCCTGTTGCCATACATGATGTTATATAACATGATCAACATGAACACTTTGCCCAAGATTGTGGATTTACCCAAACTCTATTGCACTTTTTTTTTTGTTGTTTTTTGAGGTTCTGGTTAGCAGCTGTCTGTTTTGTTCTCTGACTATGATTTTTGGCTTAGTGTATTAGTAAATCATCTTTATCCAAAGCCAATAATCTTTCATTTGCTATTGATAACTCCTTTCTCGTTTGGACTATTGCAATTCGCTCCTCTTTGGTCTCTCTAATAAATCTCTCCATAATTTTCTCCATCTGGTCCAGAATTCTGCTGCTCGCTTCATTACTCAAACCCCGTCTATTCACCATGCTACTCCGGTCTTGCAGCAGCTTCGTTGACTCCCAATTAAGTTTCAAATTGATTTTAAAATTCTTCTATTAACATTTAAGGCCATTCATAACCTCACCTCTCCATACCTGTCTGACCTTCTTCATGTTGCCATTCCCTCCTGTAACCTTAGGTCCTCTTCCTCCATCATCCACCTGATCATTCCTCTCGCCCGTCTAACCACCACTGGGAGCAGAGCATTCAGCCATTCTGCTCCCAAGCTCTGGAACTCATTACCTAGTGAGCTTAGAAATACTGAATTTTCAACTTTCAAATGTAAACTTAAAACTCATTTGTTCAAAATGGCTTTTTCTTTATGATTACAATGGCTTTGTTTGGTTTTAACTTCTTATATTTTCTGTATTTTCTGGTACTTTTAGTTCTGTTTATAATGTGATTTTTATTTATTATTTGTTCAGCATCCTTGAGTGCTTAGAAAGGTGCCTTTGTATAAATAAAATGTATTATTATTATTATTATTGTATTGCTTTTGGTTTCTCATTTCCTATTACCCTGGTCATGTTTATTATTCTTCAGCTTGTCCATTAATGATGAATTTTACTGAAAAACAAATAAATGTTTAAAAAAAAGTTTTCTTTCTCTAATATCCATAACAGACAAGTGCAGTCACAACTTTCAGCATGCATTTTACCGACGATCCACCAGTCAAAAATCTGCATTTGCTAGAGCCCATCCTCTCAACTTTGATGGGTTAAAATGACAGTTTTAATTTTAAGGTGTATTTCATGTTGCATCTGAAATAATAACCAAAGAAATAAAGAAATACATAAAAAAGCAAAAAAAAAACATTTTAGTTAAATTTACTTTACATATCAATAAAAAAACTCAATCTATTACCGCATTTTACAATACATTTATTTATTCGCATGCAGGTCAAATTCCTTTACAACGAAGTGCCAGGGACCTAAAAAATATTTTGTTATAATGAAAATTTCATAGTAATGAGATTCTGTATTTGTCACTATAGTGCTTTCTTTAACTTGCATCCAGGCATTTTTAATCATTTAAACAGCATCTTTCACGTTAATTTTCATCTCCTCCTGTCTTCAAGTTATGCTGACGAAAATTTTTCTCAGCATTTCCTTTGTGATAATACATTTTCAGAGTGCGAATGATGCCCAAATTCAATGGCAGAAGCATTGGCGTGTACATTATCTAAATGTAGAAGCATACTGTGAGCAGCATAGTTATCAATAAGAAGCAGAATCTTCATTTTCTTCTTCATATTGTGAGATTTCTGAACTCAGGAGCACTACAGAAGCAAATCTGAACTGATCACGGTCGCGCTATCATCAATGGGTGATGCAAGGAACATTATAAATGCAGGGAACAGTATTACTTGGCCACTAACCTGTCCACAACCCTTCCTGACTGCTGTGTCTGTGTATAGGAGAGTGGTAGATCCTGCTACAATAAAAACCATGCTGTTCCTGTTTCAAGCTGAATAAAGCTAGTTTTGCTAAAGTATTGAGACTCAGCTTCATGTTTTGGGGTGCAAGACAGTGACTTGCGTGTCACAATATCCTTGTCAAGTTGTTGCAGCCAGTTTCCCAAAATTTCTTAAATCATCCAAACTCACTGGTTTGCTTTATACTCCCAGGGAAGGAATGTAACACGCTTAAAACATTGAGGACTGGTCAACTTGCCAATAATGAGAGGAATAACTGCTTTTTTGATGTCTTCAAATGCAGCAGTTTGCATACATTTGCGCTGAGGAGCATCGTTTGCAACCCAAGATTTTTCTTCTATTTTTGCTCGGTCTTTCAAGAAAGTTGACAGTGTTGATGGTGAAATTACAAATTCACTGGCAATGTCTTTTTGCCAGAATCGAGAGCCCCAAAAATGTCAAGTTTTTTTTTTTTTTTTTCTAATGTGAACTGTTGTCGCTTTCTAATGTCTGCCATTTCTATAGAAGGGTGACAATGAGTTAAATTCCAATGGATGTTTTTTTAAATGTTGAGGAGAAATAAGCAAAAGGTATCACTGTAAACCACAGAAAACAAACACAGATAAAAAACAGTACAAGGAAATTTTGAAGAAAGAGAAACAATTACAGTGTTTCTGTTCGGGGATCGTTGTGCACAACTGAGCTGCAGTCACAGAACTAATTTCTCTGTGGATGATTCATTCAGGCATTTAACACAAGAATTACCAGAGCCTACGAAAAAAGTCGTAGGTCCGTCCCACCTTAAATCGCTTCTTAAAACCATTCTCACCTCTCCAACAGCATCTTTTGTTAATCTAAATGTGCTGATAAAAGAAAAGCTGCAAGTATCCGGCTATTCCATCCCCCCAATGACTTAGAACGTGCACAAACTTCTCCCAGTGGAGTTTTAGAGTGGAAATAATAGATCATTATTTGGAATACACGCATTTCACGTGTGTTCCGTTTCTACAGTAAACCGTGTAAACACATTTTTAAAACAGAAACGTTTTTCATATTGTAGTAGTAAATGACAAAATGTAAACATAGACTATATAATGTATGAAGCCTGAAGTCCAAATATCAAACATACTCACAAAAGGTACAAATATAGCAGAACAAGTATGCTTTTATTCAAAAATATAACTGCAGAAAAAAGCCACCTTGGCATGCCACATTGACACATACTTTACTACAACTGCCATGGTAGTGTAATGGTATCAGCCGCTGACTAGTATTCAAAAGGTTATGAGTTTGATCCCGTGCGACTCAGTTTTGAGACGTAAACTGCTCTTATTCTTACTATTTTATAATAAAAACATACATTTGATTTCAGTGTGTAACAGCCGGTGTAATTTATGATACTTGTAAAGGTTAGTTTTTTTTTATTAACTTTTCATTCTCTCAGTCGTGTTTAGGATCCTTCCCTATCTGAGAATACTGTTTTCACATAAAGATGCGCTATACCTCTGCAGCATATTTGTGACTGCATTCTCGTACCAATGCTTGCGAACTGAAGTGCCTGCATGCACTTTTCGTGGCATTACACGTCTATTTTTTTGAGCATGCCCGCGTCGCTCAAACACAGGAACATATGTTGGTGTACAAGTATAACAAAACAAGTGCACTTTTATTCTAGACTATAAGTGATGAAAAAATAAAGCAAGTTACAGTAGGCGGTTGATATGACAGCTTGCGTGGTGCAATGCTAAGAACTGCTGATTTCCGATCCGTGCTATATAAAATCATCACATTCAAATATTAACAATTCCCACACACCCTTCCTACATTCACAACATGTGTACTTGTTGCAGTGTACACATCTCTCTGTGCTATGGTTCCTATTACACTGAATGAGCACCTGACATTGTACTTTCTTCCCTATATAAATAACATTCGAGTATAGCGTGTCTCCAAATAAATCACATTTGAGTTATAGCGCGTCTTTATGTGAAAAAAGCAGTATCAGATGGGGGGGGGAGGGGTTGTGGATCGTGAACACGACTGAGAGAATGGAACTGAATTAAAAAAAAAAAAGCTAACCTTTACAATTATCATGCATTTACACTGGCTTTTACAGACTGACTGAAATCAAATGTATGTTTTTATTCTAAAATAGTTCAATACATGTAATATTATTTGAAAACGAACAGCGTCAGATCGGGTTTGAATACACGCTGACGCTGTTACAGAAGGAGTCAGCTTATTCAGTGCAGCAGTTTCAACGCACAGTACATGCAATATTATTTGAAAACGAACAGCGTCAGATCGGGCGCATATTCAAACCCGATCTGGCGCTGTTCGCTTTCAAATAATATTGCATTAGTGCGATGATGTTTTTACATATATTGTCTCTTTCATTCATCTTGCGGTTTGTAATCAGTGACCGCGTGTTTTTTCCCCGATCTTGCCAGTTCGCACATGTTGCTGTATGGTGGTGTTTCTTTTGTACTCCAGGACATGCAGAGGACAGAATAGTACAGAGCAGTAAGTTCAGCGCTATATGCAATCAGACAGACAGACAGGCAGAGAAGGCACTAGATATATAAATAAACAGGGAAGGCATTGTATAATAGATATATAAAAAACAGCTAAGGGGATAGATATACAGATAGGTAGGAAGGAAAGGCACTATATGATAGGCAGACAGGGAAGCTCCTATATAATAATAAAATTACTGTTATTACTATATAGATAGACAGGGAGTTCAGGCAGGCAGAACGGCGAAGGTTAAAAATAAATAATTAGTACTGCCTTAAAATTTTTAATAAGAAGAAAATTAAACCTTTTTAAACTGAGGGAAAATATACCAATAATTATTTGTTAAGGATCTCTTTGTATACCACATTGTGAGTTCGGCCCTCCAGTTGTAATATGACCAAGCTGTGCGCTGAGCTTACTCTTGAGCATGCAACGTACAGTTGGCCATGTGAGCAGTAATCTTGTTTCGAACCTCACAGCTTGGATTGCTGCTTCCATAATCGGTTTGAGTTTCATGGTTTGTTTCAATTACGACAGTATTTGTAGGACTTGTGTTGAAGAGACATTCGGCATCTGTCAAGCGTTGTAAGTATACAACCAGTTTCATCGATAACTTCACATCCAGCTTTTGAGAGTTTAAACATTCATAAACATCAAAGTGTCCACTACTGAAATCGTCACCTGTGAATCTAAGAAGTTTAAGAGGCATTGGCGGTTGTCAAAAGGTGTAAAATATTTGGCCATTTCGGTACACTTGAAAGCGACAACCGAACAATTCACCAGCAGCCATCAACTCACATGCAGATGCATAGGTGAAGGGCTTAAGCATTTCACTCTTCTAGTGCTCCTGTGTAGAATAATTATCTCCTGTATCGTCATCAGTCCACACGTTGAACCTGTCCCAGTCATTCAATACACAAGTCACAATGTTCCTCTGGATATCAAGAGTGAGCCTGATATGGCCGTGCAATATGTAACAAAGAGAATGGAAAAGGTAGGTCCCATCTCCGGGCATGGAAACCACTCGGTAAATGACAGTTCTTTGATCGATGGTGATCACCTCGATAGACATGTTAATGGGGGTACGGTTGGAATGATAAAGGAAATGGGTACCTGAACAATGTAAAGTAAATCTAAAATACCTACACAATAACTATAATCGTAATAAATGAACAATAAAATAGCGGAGAAGCTGTGGATTAAATAAAAATACTGTAGTTATCAGCAGGGAGACGTGAATCCCATGGCGAAGCAAGGAAGGGAATGTAGAGACTGGAGCGACGGACGGCCTTATATAGGCAGGCAGCCAATAACGTGGGGGTGTTCTGATGGGGGACCTAACGCCGCCTCACACGGTGACCGAGCTGCAGGCTATGGATGTATATATGTACGTAAGTAGGATTCAGTTAGCGTTGGGAAACCGTGTACCAAATTTCTTGAAGATGGGCCCATAAGTAACAAAGACCATTGAAAAGTTCAATATGGCGGCCGACAGTGGCATCATACCACCGAAATAAGTACCAAATTTTAGCCTTCTACCTACACGGGAAGTTGGAGAATTAGTGATGTTGGAAAGTTTAATATGGCGGCCGACAGTGGCGTCATACCACCGAAATAAGTACGTACATTGGTTTCGGTTAGCGCAGGGAAGCCGCCTACCAAATTTTGTGAAGATGGGGCTATAAATAAGAAAGTTCAACATGGCGGACGTTGTTGACTGTTATTACCTTCACGTGTAGAATTTCGAAATGAAACCTGCTTAACTTTTGTAAGTAAGCTGTAAGGAATAAGCCTGCCAAATTTCACCCTTCTACCTACACGGGAAGTTGGAGAATTAGTGATGAGTGAGTCAGTCAGTCAGTGAGTCAGTGAGTGAGTGAGTGAGTCAGTGAGGGCTTTGCCTTTTAATTAGTATAGATATACACATACATACACACATATATATATACACACAGACACATATATACAGATCTACATATATATACATATCTACATATATACACACACATATATATCCACATACATACATACATATATATGTACATATATATATACTGTATATATAAAATCCCAGCTTAGCAGCTGACGAAGAACTGCTTTTAAATTTTTATTAAGAAGAAAAGAAAACCTTTTTAAACTGAGGAAAAATATACCAATAACTATCTGTTAAGATACCACGTTGTCAGTTCAGCAGTCCGGTTGTAATATGACCAAGCTGTGCACTGAGATTACTTTTGAGAATGCAACGTATAGTTTTGTCCAGGAGGAAAGCAATGTTGCCTCAAATCAATGGCAACCTTTTGTAGGGTCTGTCCCTGAGACTTATTAATTGTCATCGCGAAGCAGAGCCTTACTGGAAATTTGAGGCTTTTGAATTGAAATGGGAGATCAGAGGGTATAACGGTGATGCCAGGAATATATTCAGAGTGTGGCACTCTGCTGTTTTTTTGTGTAGCTGCCTTCACACAGCTTCTCCACTGCTTTATAAACGAACGCCATATAAGGCCATCACTTCTCCTTGCTTCGCGGTTCTGTACTGTTTTATTGTTCGTTTATTACGATTGTTATAGTTATTGTGTAGCTATTTGAGACTTACTTTACTGTTCAGGTACCCATTTCCTTTATGTAATCCGCAGCTTGTACGCTATTTTTTGTTCGTTTATTACGATTATAGATATTTATTGATTCCCTTCTTTAGCTGACTGCCTGCTCATATAAGGCGCTCCGCTGGTTTTTTGTGAAACAGCCTTTACACAGCTTCTCCGCTGTTTTATAAACGAACGACATATAAAGCCATCACCTTGTCAGTTGTGTAATGCGTTTTTTGAACAGGTTTGATGCATGGAAGTGATCACTCGTACTGCGTTCAGTCAGTTCATGTGAACTGCTGTCTTGTGTGATGTTGCGATGTCCACGGCTTTATTTAATGTTAGCTAAGACCCAGCACTTAAAATTTTTTCGCTGCAGCAATTTTAACTCGATTACAAAGTGATCCAAAGTCTTGTTTATACCTCGTGTCTTCTCATTAAACTTGTATCTTGCGAATAAAGTATTCGACGAAGGCATGACAAACGGCAGCGGGAGCGTGTCCATAAACTTAATTTAAACTTACAGTTTACACTGTGCTTTGTTTCCGCAGTAGCTGCACTTATGAATAAGCTTGCATGCGGTTTTCTTCAGCGCACTTTGGGAGCTCTTCCTTCTTTTCTACATACTGCGGTCACAGTCAGTTCACGTGATTACGTGGGAGGCGTGATGATGTCACACGCAGCTCCACCCCCCACGACTATCAAGGTAACGTCCATTACAGTACATGGAGAAAAATAGGTTCCAGTTATGACCATTACGTGTAGAATTTCTAAATGAAACCTGCCCAGCTTTTGTAAGTAAGCTGTAAGGAATGAGCCTGCCAAATTTCAGCCTTCTACCTACACGGGAAGTTGGAGAATTAGTGATGAGTCAGTGAGTGAGTGAGTCAGTCAGTGAGGGCTTTGCCTTTTATTGGTATAGATTTAATTTTCCTAAAATATTCTTTAATAGTTTGTGACGGTATCTCCTTATCCCTCTTTATAATTTCAATGCTACATTCTCTATTGTGGTCAGTATAAGCCTTTGTTCAAATAGAAAATTGGAAAAACTTACTGAATTGTCCTTTACAGAGACATTGTACACCTCTAGAGAATGTGACCAGTGTAGGGGACACTCTTGAGTCAACCCCTCACATAAAATGACCTGCAGACACCACACAGTCCAGTCACAAGGGTTTTTGCTTAGAGAAAGAAGGGTTCCAGGGAGGTACAGGGGACAGGATACATGAAGATAGAACAATAAACACTCACCACTTCAGCTCATGCCTCCACTTCACTCCCAACTACAAGCTCACCTGGCTGAAAGAAGAAGGCTTTTTTAAAAGTTTAGCCCTTGACTCCTTCCAGGGTGGCAGTTAATTGGCTGACCAATGGATCCATGTCATTACTGACCCTTTGGTATGTATACATCCATCTATTTGAAGGGCCAGGCACGCCTATTCTTGGCTGCAACCTGGAAGTATTTTCCTGCTGCTCCTTCTTGGTTGAGAAGACTAATATGTGGTCTCTAGTTCTACATTGGCCACCTTTAAAACTCTCCCTGGGACAGGATCTTTGCACCTTATCCAGGCATTGGCCTTGACATTTCCTGGACTAGCACATTAGCTTTCTGTCCAGGCAGTGATTCCAACAAGTTCTGGGATTGTACAAAAAAAAAAGAACCCTGCAGCGCATCTGTATGCTCTGACCTTCACAAAAGGAAGATCCAGATGGATAAGGGTCAAAATTAAGTACAAGGAATGAGGTGCAAACTCTAAATGGCCATCAGCCCCATTGTTATTAGTGGTCAACCACTTTTAGGACCTTGATGAGCAAACCATATACCTCTAAGGTGGTAAACAGATATGAGGAGCCCCAGTAGGTTCCCTTTAAACCAGTCCTCCAAAGACAGCAGCAGTGACAGTTAGGACTCATCTATTAGGAGAATTAACAAACAGATTTGCATCAGTGACAGTAATAGTGGCAGAGGTGAGGAACATCCAGTTATCATTGCCCACATCAAAAAAATGACACACTGTGTAAGGCTAAACTTTCAGGTCTACATGACACATTTTCCTGAGATTTGGCTTGGTCCATGCTTTAGTCCAGAAGAGAACAGTTTCACATGTGGATCAAATCTTGGTGAGTATACAGGGGCCCAGGGATAACTCTGCAAAAATGAACCAGAGGAGCAGGAATTAATAGATATAATGAATGATTGTTTTCTGCCATAGTAAGACTGATAAAGGGAGAAGTTTAATATTAATATTATTATTTAATAGTTTGCAGTAATCTGAATAGAAATCAGGGGTAGAGCTAATCAAATCATTAGGACCTGATGATCATCATATAATAGATTTCACAGCATTTTAATAGAGCGTATATGCTAGTTATGGCAGGTTTCATGCAGAAAAAAAGGCAATATGGTAGATAAATAATCTTAAAGTAATGTCAAGAAGCAGATTGGCTCCAGCAGATCCCCGTGACCCTGTGTTAGGATATAGCAGGTTGGAAAATGACTGGCTGGCTGACGAAGCATTGTAGTGTATTAGAAAGAGTAAGTACAAAATTAAATATTTGTAAAAGAAAACAGCAGGTGCTCCTAATTCACAATATTCTGCCATCGTCATGTGATCACATTGACTATTAAAGTGGTAATTGTTTTTTTATTGTATTGCCTTTATTAATAGCAAGTAAAGTTTAAGAATCACCAAGTATCACCAGCAGCTGACAACATTTATTCCAGAGAGATTAAGAAAGTTAAAAATTACACACACTGGATAAACTCTTAATGTGTTGTCACACACGTGCAAGTAGGAGTCAACTAAAAAGCCTGAATAATGGGAATTCCATGTCCAACCAGGGGGCAGCGGGGTGCACTAACTGTCTTTCTCGATCCATTCCAGACCATTCTCAGGAAATCCCGTAGGATTCTGGCACCTGTGATGACATCACTTCCAGCGCCTAAGATGACATCACTTCAAGCCATGATGATGTCACTTCTGGTCCCTGCCCATGAAGAAGTCACTTTGTACATCTTCTCTCTGTCTGGTAGTTCAGTTTGGACTACATACGAGGTAGTCATTTGAATATAATGAGAAGGTAGTGAGGACAGGACACATCCATGCAGTGGGCCTGTACTGAGTTAAAGGGTCTGACATGCGTTTGTCCAACCATACCATACATACTGTTTCAAATCTGTAAGGAAATCAATAATCCAATGGAAGTTTGAACTAGGTATATACCGTAGATCCCGTTATATAAGCCGAGAATTTCGTCCTAGATTTTTGGCTTGGAGTTTGAGGGTCGGTTTATACAACGAGTATCGTTTCAGATTCAAGATTTCCAGCGCAATGCCGGTTTTGCCTATGAATACGGAAGTAAATAATGACGAAACCACAGAGCCATCTTTCAGATGAAGAAGTAACTTTGCATGCCGGTACTTTAAATTAAATATAGAATTTATTAAAAAAAAGTGTTTTAGTTGTTGATTTTATTAATATAATTTATAATAAATTATCGGGAGGTTTAAAAGAAAAATTTTTGTTTTGATTTACGATCAACATCTTGCGTTACTACCCGGATGCGGTCACGTGTATCCGCTTGCGCGATTGTAAACAAACAACCGAGAGTGTTTGTAGCGTCAGTCGGAGCCCAGATACATGTGTAGGAAGGAAGAGAAGGTAAAGAAAGGGATCACAGACGAAACGAAGATGGAAATTGTGTGGAAATATGCGAGTGCTTTTCGTGTGATCGATCTCGCTAATATGTACAGCATGTCGAAATCCACCATCTCGACAATTTTACAAAGAAAACATTTGCATAAGGAGGCTCATTTTAAACAATAACCACCATCCATTTCATTCTCCTCTTCCTGCAGCCCAAAGATGTCAAATTAAATGGTGAATACAGTATGAAATTGTTGTTTCTAGAATAGAATGCCTTTTATTGTCACTATACAAATCTACAATGAGATTAAAAGCAGCTCCTTCAGTGCAGAAAAAAACTTCTGTATAGGGCTTGTATGGTTGTTTTTTTTAGCCTTAGCATAACGCCGGATCTGCGGCCCCGCTTCTGCTTTCTTTCCCTCCTCCGTCTGTATCGTTTCCTAGACCCGACAACAATCCATGGAGAGCCCGCTGGTCTCGCTATGTTGTCTGGGATGTTGTGCATGTGATGAAAAACACTCGAAACAGATGTCTGACTCTGGACACCGATGTCTATAAGGTTCTGACGGGTGTAGCGGATGTTCGCTGAACCGATCGTGCACAAACAAGGAAAAAAAAAAGTACAAAAACAACAAAAAAGTGCACTGAAAAGGAGAGCCCTGAGCTGCTGCGACCATGTGCGCCGCCATGCTCCTAGCTTAATCGGCTAGGCACTTTTTATAACTTCAAAAAATCAAATCAAAATTGGTGGTTCCTTGAAAATAAATTTTAAAAACGTGTCATGGTGTCATAAATCACCCAGCCATCGCTACTAGGTTTGTGAGAAAATAGGGTCATACAGAAATTTAGGAAAGGGTCATTATGATGGTATTCTCCTCAAAATGACATACTTTTGCTATCCATGTAGACATGCAGCAAACCCGAAAACAAAACTCAGTTCTCTGCCTGTATATTTTAGATTTACTTTTAAAAATTATAATATTATTATATAAAATTGAAAAGAAATTTCAACTAAAGGTTTTGCTGCTGCTGAAGTGAGAATCACTACCATTACTGCACATGAGTTGGATGCTTCTGTCATCTCGCATCTCTTGATAATGAGGAAATCAGGATAAGCCAAAATCCTAACAAAAAATCATTAAGTACATTCACACACATTAACACCAAACAATTTGCAGAGTCTACATCTTCTACAGGTATATGGGACCTAGAGCAGGAATCAAACCTGGAATGTGTGCCAGTATATCAACAAAGCACTGTCTCTCACATGATCAACCAAGGCAAACATAAGTACTGCAACAAAGTTAAATATTTAACGTAGTCTAGCATCAGATATTATCGAAATAATATTTAAATACATTTCTATTTTTATATGGTGCACATTGTCATTGCTGAAAAGCACATGCATGGGCAATGTTACCTGCTGCAGGGAAGTATATATGTACAAAATAATATAATCAGAATTGTGAAAAAAAACAATAAAAACAGAGTAGCATCAGTAAGATCCCATAGTGTAGAGGGGAAAAAAATAAACATCCTAAAAGTAATAATGGTAAAATACATACCTCGCAGAAAGTGTATGCAAGTTATTGTATTCGATTTCATAAGATTTAATGCATCATGCTGTTGGAATTATAAGTACCTTGAAAATAAATACTCAGAAATAAATACACAGTGACTTGTGGTAATGAGGTAAGATGTGGTAAGGAGAAACTGAAAACCCACTGTGCTCAGCTGTAGATGGTTTCAAAAATTCAGACATTTTGGTGAAACATCTTTTGTTCACCCTTAAAAAACTGCATGCAATATTTGATTTTATTTATGTACTAGACATTAAGCCCGTTACAATAACGGGCGCTAGAACAGTAGTGCATTAACATTAGTAGGAACAGTTTATGTTAAATGACCAGGGACCTTGATCTCATTCTGTTGTCTTATTTTTTTTTGTCAAAAATATTTTTGCAAGAAGCCTAAAATAAAATAATAATAAAAATAAAATAGAAACGTATAAAATATGACAATACAGTAAGTATAATTAATATTCCCTTAGTGTAAAACTTTGTAACAATCTGTAATACACAATATCTAAAGAAGATATTATTATTTTATTACCTCATGAAATGTTTCTATAAAATTTCATTATAGACAACATTTCTTGTAAATATTCTGAGTTTGGAAACAGTTTGCCTTGTTCAGGACCATCTACAACCTTGAAAACAACATCTGGAAAACTTCTAACTCTTGGATAATGGAGCATATAACTGACCGTGGCTGAATTCTGGTTCTGGCAAGTAAATGCCAAATTTTTCTAAGGTTTGCTCTTCTGAGTCTTTCTCTTTTAGTGTTTTTCTGACGCTCATTTTCTTTTTCTTCAGTCGATCTATTTGCTCATATTTTTCTTTGTCTTTCAGCCTTTCGTTTGTTGATGTTTACTGTACTTGTTGAGCTGACTGTTCTTCCAGGAGATGTTGCTTATATAGGATTTGATTGTCTATATCTTTTGTCCTACTTGACGTGTCCTTTTTTTTGGGTGGCATATTGTTAGTAGTGTAGCCCTCCCACCATTTAACTGGCACGTTACCTAGGATGAAATTTCACTGGTGGGATCCACATTAAACACCTCCCAATACATTTTAATAACCAATTGGTCCAATGAAAACAATTATTATTTATAATTGTTACACTATTTCAAAGTAATGATTTATAAACGCTCACTCCTTTTTATTAATTATTTGAATGCAACCACCATGTAAGCACTTCACACAATCATGGATAGAAAACAACAAACAACAAACAAGCAAAAAAATCATAAAACACATTTATTTAAACACACCGCTTATGGGATATTATCACAGTTCAACTTAAATTTGAGTTTCAGCAAGTTAGGTTCACACATAGAAATCAACAATAAATATATAGGTATATATAAAAAAAAATCGTTGGCGCGCTTAGTTGGAGCTCATATGCAGTACATAACTTCACGTGTACTCACGGTGTCCTTCCAGAACTTTTCCCCACACTTCTCATTTTCCTCCTTGGTTAAACACAGGAATCTCACAGCTCCGTCTGGGATGACGCCAGCAGCTTCGTCTTGATGCGGGATTTATTTGCGTTCCCTGATTAGTTGTTGCCTCCTGTGATATTTCTGACACTGCTTATTTGCATTTTCTCCTTCTGGGATAAGTCATGTCAGACGTATTGCGTGCCAGCTGTGCCCTCTGTGGAATGTGGCTGTGGCGGTCCTCCAAAAAGTCTTTATCACCGAGCTCTGTATCGCTTAAAAAAAAGGGAAAGCGCACGACTGTGCAGCTGCGTTTTTTTTCTCTTCAACAGGGGCCTCATGTATAACACCGTGCGTAGAACTCGCACTATAACACAGCGTAAGCACAAAAGCCGAAATGTGTTTACGCACATAAAAATCCAGATGCAGGAATCTGTGCGTACTCTAACTTCCACATTCTTCCGCTACATAAATCCCGATCAGTGTGAAAACTAACTCTCGTGCATGCACATTATGTAACGCCCCAAATCCTCCCAGAATTACGCCTCTTTGAATATGCAAATCAATATAAATCGCCCTTAAGCGCAGCCTTCTGTGAAAAGACAATAGGAAAAGCACGGGGGAAAATATGAGAATTTCAGCGAATACCAAGTGGAGGCAAAGGAAAAACATACTATTTGTTCAAATAAACCGTGGTATAATCAACAAAAGGAAGTTGATCTAGTGACATAGCGTGTTGGAGAAACTTGAAAGCTCACATTCACAAATCGCACAGTGCCGGAAATAAAAAAGAAGTCACATATCAAAGTCGCCATGAAAAGCCGAGTTGTAAGCCCACTGTCTGAGTGTCATATGAAAGCTTATTAGGGTACAGAGAAAAAAGGCACAGTGAGGAAAAAGCACGAAATGTCAACTTCAATCTCGACATTACCACTTTAATCACGTAGTTTATTTTGTCATTAAAGTAGAACATCATAAACTTCATCTTAAAATCGTTTAATTAACCAGTTTCTCAAATCACATCGCAATTAAAGTAGCACGTTAAATGCTTTGTTTTGTATTTGATCTTCTATGTGCTCTATGTGTGTGAATCACTACTTGCTTTTTAAACCGGCTCTCTTCCTCCAACTGGACACAGAATCAATTACATTCGTAATATTACAGTTCTCTGAATAACTAAAATACTGAGATGTATACGTGATATCATTTTCATGATGATAGGAGTTAAAGCACGTTATTAAACATGTGTTTCACTTCGATGAAATAATTTATTGCAGCAGTACAATCAGGGGCGGCTCTAGGCTTGTGGTGGCACTGGGCAGAGGAAGAATCGGTGGCTCCTTCGTCCGCCCATCAGTAAGGTAGCTTATGCACAGTGGATGGCTACGTCCGTGCGGACACTGCATAGCCGCCTCGTGCTCATGACACAAGCATTTAACTTTTGCGAAATTTGTCGCTGTGTTTTTAGCTGTGTTGTTATTTTCTCTTTCTGTTTTATATTCAATATATATTGGCGTAGCCGTCACTGCAGTCAGTGCTTTTCTTTCCCCAAGTAACCGATCGCCATACAATCAGCTCTGTAATAGACGTTAAGCCATCTGTAAGCTTAGCGCCGATTCTTCAAAACGTTTAAAGAACATTGAAATATCTTCGTAGTACATGTTTAATTATTCTATCCTTAACGACACTTCCAGTGAAGAATATAGATTATTTAAATGATGTTAAAGTTTTATCTGTATAATTTAATAAACATATTTTGCTGAATTTCACCTTATAAATGATATCGCTTCTGTTTCTGAACCGTGAGGTCCGTGCAGGAAAGGCTTTAAAACATTTTGCAGTGGCTGAGACAGCGTGTCCTTGAAGCTGTATACCGATAATTCCCTTTCCGATCAGCTGCTACTGTGATTCACACTCAGATACAGTGATATAAATACTCTGAGTGGTGCAGTGAGAGAAATATTGAAAAAGATGATCCGCTGTGGCAACTCCTAACAAGAGGAGCTGAAAGAAGAAGAAGAAGAAGAAGTGAGAGTAACAACGCTAAAGCAGTTATGGTATTTGGAATACTATGGCTGTTCCCTCTACCATTATATTGTTACAAGTTAATTACAATCAGATGCATTACACTAATAAACAATATGCGGTTAGTTTCGGTGTATTTATAAAGCCGCGTCAGGAAAATAAGGTGTAACCACACAGGAACAGTAGCACTGCTTTGACGCTGGGTGCCACCAGTATGCAAAACCGAGCGGAGAACTTGCGTACGACAAGGTATGAGGTACCGTGGAAAAGTGCGTGGATTTACGCCAAGTGTAGGTTTTATACATCGCGATTTGAACGTGGAAAAGTTCTTACGCAACGTTTCTGTGCGTACGCACCGTTTATACATGAAGCCCCAGGTGAGGTGTCAACCTCTTGGCGCGCGAGTTCCCTTCCCGCTCTCCCGTGGCAACGAAAGCTGTGCGCGCTCTTAGCATCAAATAAACACGTTTACTATTATACCCAACTAGGAGGGTGCTACAGTAGATATAATAATATTTTCTTTTACAGTACTACTGGCTTGTATGTGACTGTAATATGCATCACTGTTTTGTGTGCCTTTAATTTTGTCTTGCAGTAATTCTGGTTTGTATTTCAGTAAAATGCCTGTAATTTTCTCTGACAGTAATACTAGCTTTGATGTCCATAATATGACTTTAATTTTCTGTCACAACAGTGGGCAATCAACAGAGTGTCCCCAACAACTGATGTAATGTCTGGCGTGGAGCTGATAATCGTGCCTGTGGCATCTCCCCAGCAAGTACTGTGCAGTTCCCCAGCAAGTATTTTAATCTGTGGTGGCGTGCAGCTGATTATTGTATGTGTGGTGGGTCCCCAGCAACAGATTTTATATGCGCGGTCACGACTACCCAATCAGCACTCTCCCCAGCAATGATGTCCTTTATTTGCTTATCATGCGCAGCCGCGGCTAGGCCATTCACTGTGTGCCCAGATTCCAGTGTGTGTGCATCCACGGTGCCGTGCGCATGGGTGGGACACATGCGCACTTCACCAGAAGAAACACACACGGACACCTGGACGCACACAGGGGTTTTATTAAAGAGGATACGTCATTCTTTATGTTTGTCATTGTCTTTTATTGAGATGGCATACTGACACAGGAGTTTGTGTTGCTGCCTGATGGATCTGGTTCCCTGGGTTCTGATCTTCCTTCTGTTAAATCTCTGAGTGGAATCTGTATTTTCTTCCTATGTGGGCCTTCTGCAAATTATCCCTATGCCTTTTGGACTTTCTGCCTAAATAAGTATATAATAGTTTATTGCCCTTCCTAAATTAAACTAGTGTAGCTGTAAGCAGGAGTAGGCCCTGTGATGGAGAGTCACATTGTTTTTTCCTAATTTGCCTCTTGGTGCCAGGATAAACTCAGACCCTACACAACCCTGAACTGGAGTAAGTGAGTTTGAGAAGGTTATGTTTTGTTATGTTATCTTCTTCTACAGAATATGAAATAAAATGCATTCATAAAACTTTAAAACTGCACTGAACAGTTTTTTTATAAGACAATCCAATTGCTCTAACAGTCGTATATGCTTAAAAGTTGCTATGTTTCACTTACCTGAGTTCCTCTTTCTAGGCACTATGGCTGCCATTCACTAATTCAGTTTCTAAACTCACTCTAGTCATGCTATTATGGTTTTGAATTTAAGTACTAAATAGTCTATACAGCAGAGATTAGCCAAATTTCTCGTTTAACTGTCTATAGCAATCCAGTCATTCTGTGTTAGTCTATTTAAATATCCATCTATTTTAATATGGCTTTATTACAGATTGAGCTGGTTTCATGGTCGTTGTTGTAAACTCCCAGCTACAAAGACCAAACTCTTCCCAGGTCACTTTATATGGATTATTGCATTGATCAACAGATCATGGTATATGCATACTGGGCTGTTGTTTGGAATCCTTCCATTTTCTAAAACTGCTACAGTTTATACCAGATGCATATGTTCAAGAATTTTTATTTGGTTATTGGCCTGGTCACTTTCTGTGTACAATTTGTACATGTTCCTCATGTCCCGATGTGTTTCTTCGAGTGCTATAGTTTCTTGGCAATTCCTGTGGCCATGAATTAATTTTGGGAGAGATGGGGTATAAAATATATGAATCATAATTATATCTATGGTCAGTGACTTGCAAGTGTCATAAACCTTATCTCAAACCCGACATTTGCCAACCAAAAGCACTACTATGCTTGTTAGACTTAATAACAAAACCAAATTTTACCAGTATTTATGAATGTTTGTGGTATTGTATTAAAGGCTGGTCTCTAATAATAATAATAATAATACATTTTATTTATATAACGCCTTTCCCATGCTCAAGGCACTTCACAGAGTCTTAGAAAAACCAGCAGAGTATACGCAACACTGCCTTGAGCTACTTGCTATTTGGATTGGCTCTAAATTGTTTGAGTCCTGAAATTGTAAAAATAGGCCTACAAAAAAGGCTGGTTAGGATTTTGATACTGATTAAATACATTTTCTGTTGGTAAACCATTTTATAGGAATTGTTGACATTACTTGTATTCACAGAAGAAACATAACAGCACAAAACGATAGTAAAAGGATTCAAATATAGTCAGTTCTTTGTCACATACGTGTGAACATGAGGCACCTGAAGGGCTTAACGACTGGTAGAAACATACAGTGGAACCTCGGTTCATGACCATAATTCATTCCAGAACTTTGGTCGTAAACCGAAGCAGTTTCCCTCATAGGATGTAAGTAAATACAATTATTCCGTTCCAGACCGTACGAATTGTATGTAAATATACTGTATGAAAAGATTAAGCACAAATATAGTTAATTACACCATAGAATGCACAGTGTAATAGTAAACTAATGTAAAAACATTGAATAACACTGACACAAAACACCCAGGCTCCCTGCTCAGCTACACGAGCAGGCTCGCTCGCGCTCTCTCACTCTCTGTAGCACACACACACACCACATTACATTCCAATCTCTGTAAACACTCTTTAAAAAATGAGTTTTAAGCACAGGGAAAAAAAGGAACATTAGAACAAATCCGAAATTTATTTCAAAACCAACCACAAGCAACCCAAAAAGTAATAAGATCAGGCTATTTTAGCCTCACAGCCCAATCGCTGTAAACACTTTTTTTAAAATGAGTTTTAAGCATAGCGGAAAAAAAGGAACATTTGAAAAAAGAGAAAAGTAACATTGCGACTAATCACGTTATGAACAACTCTATCTGTAAACACTTTAATGAGTTTTAAGCACAGAGAAAAAAGCGAACATTTGAAAAAAGAGAAAAGTAACATTGCAACAATTCACGCTACGAACTGAAAAATTAACTTTTGAAAAATCCGTAATACAAAAACCACCAAGAAAACAAACCTTGCATGAGTCGAATTCTGGCATGAAGTGTTTTCCTTCAGGGGTTTTCTCTCTTGTGATTTCTTGGGTTTCTGGTGTTTTTAGCTGTTTAGCTGGTGGGAGCGAAAGCCTCATGCAGCCATTCCAAAAAGAAAGTCCTTGTGACCCAACCCTTCATGTTTGCCCTCCACATTACTGGCAGTCTGGCTTTGTTTACATTATGCTGCTTGAAAGCACGAGGGTTCTCAAATTGGTAAATGAGTAAACTGGTAAACAGTTTTTCCACCTCTTGTAATTTCTTTCTTTACTTCGATTTCAATTTTCTTCAAAACTTTCTTCTCACCACTCTTGACTTGCTTAGAGGCCATAGTTAACTGCAAAAGCACACAAAATACTGTAGAGCACAAAGAGAGTGCACGTCTGACTGAGAACAATGAACAGGTTAAATGAAAAAGCCAGGCAGGCACGCGGCTTGTTCGCTTTCTCTCTCTCTCTCTTTCTCTCTCAGCCTGCCTGTGCCGGGGGGTGGAGTTGGGGGGATGGTTCACGTGCACGCGAACCATCCCCTCCCCCCAACTCCACCCCCCCAGCACAGGCAGGCAGATAGGCAGGCAAACACATGCAGCAATCTCCCCCTCCCCAGCAGGCACTTGGCTATTTCTTTCTCTCTCTCTCTCTCTTGCTCGCTGCACAGGAAATGCACAGGGAGAGACTGAACATGTACAAACCGAAAGGGAAACTGGCTTGTTCGTATACCGAGTGTGTGGTTGTGAACCGAGGCAAAAGTTTGGCAAACTTTTTGGTTGTGAACCGAGTTGTACGTGAACCAAGACGTTCGTGAACTGAGGTTCCACTGTATCTGCCCAGGGGCAG
The DNA here is from genome assembly GCF_016835505.1 of Polypterus senegalus. Classification (NCBI taxonomy): domain Eukaryota; kingdom Metazoa; phylum Chordata; class Cladistia; order Polypteriformes; family Polypteridae; genus Polypterus; species Polypterus senegalus. The sequence continues at coordinate 82,903,386 of NC_053161.1, forward strand.
ATGACTCTTTTTCTAAGTCTCCTGCAGATCTTTCCTGGGAAAGCCGCTACATCAACAGGGGACACATTTCCTGTCCCAGCCCTGAGGACGACATAATTTCTGGTCCCCGCCCCAAGGATGACGTCATTTCCTCCAGATTCCCTATAAAACCTCACTCCCTTCCTCTGGATTTTAGTTCTGTTTTGGACTCTGTCTTGAAAACACTACTCGCTCTAAATTGCTTTTGCTTTTGCAGCCAGGAACACATTATACGGGTGGCTGCCCCAAACCTTTGCAATGTCTGTTGTCCTTTCTTATTACATCTTGAAAGATCGGTCTATATAATAATATAACATATATATAACATATATTGTAAATGAGTAAAAAAAACTCACACAAATCTGCTTTTCCTTTTTACATTAAAAACCAAAAATGATTCACAAAATATTGTAAAAAGTATCACAAAAATGTAGTTTAGTCATTTAAAGTATACAAAATCAGAAAATAAAAAAGAAGAAACTACATGCAGTAGCATTTACTGAACTTTCATTGCAGTGAACAAGGGATCAAGAGATCATTATTTACTCTGGAGGGAAACACTGAACATTTTTTAATTCCTTTAATTTAATGCTCTTCATTTGAATTTAACCTTTGTTGCAGAACATCTTTGCAGAGTGTATGTTAAAGAGGAAATGACAGACTGTATGAGTGTGTGTTTTTCCACACAAAATAAACAGAACTGTTTTGAAAAAAGAGATAAAAAACAACTTGTGGAACAGCAGTGCTGGGAGAGATTCTTTAGAAGACGTGCTTTCCAAAGGGTATGACTTCTGCAGGGACACATTAGTTGTTTGCAGGATTCTCACTGTCACTATAGCAACATGATTTTTCATCATGGTTTTTCTTTAAACTCAGTTTATCTCCACCTAAATATATTTAGATTTTTAATTGTACCATATTGTGTGTGTGGGCATATATATAGAGAGGAGGCTAACTCAAAGTGTATTAGATCCATTTCAGTTTGACTACCAGTTTAATAGTTGTACAGAGTATGCCATTGTCACTTTGCTTCATCTGCCATATAACCATTTAAAGGGCATCAAAACTCATGAAAGGCTCCAGTGTGTAGAGTTCTCTTCAGCTTTTGTCACAATCTAGCCTCACCTTCTTGCAGCGAGACTTATAAAACATTTTAATTTGGACTTCAATTTGGTACGGTGGCTGAATGGCTTCTTAACAGACATGACTCAGAGTGAAAGTCAATAGTTTTCTGTCTGATACGCTGTCCTCATTCACAGGGTGCCCTCAAGGCTGTCTCCTTTCTCCTTTTTTGTACTTCCACAACACACATGATTGGCACAGTAAATTTAAAAGCAGGTTTATCTTAAAATTTGTTGATGAAGTAGTGATTGTTATCCTACTAAATGAGAATGAAATCAGTCACAGTTCAGTGGTAGATGATTTTTATTAACTGGTATGATGTGACTTGTCTACTTCTAAACATTACAAAAATTAAGGGATTAAGGAATTTATAATTAATTTCAGAAGAAACCCCATTCACCCACATTTAACGTTCATCAAAAACCATGCAGTGGAAATTGATGACAGTTATAAAGATCTGGGGACAACTATAGTCTCAAACCTGACTTTTAAAGAAAACACAGAAGCCATCTGCAGAAGGGGACAGCAGTACCTTAACTGTTTAAGTCTGTTTCAGTTTTGCATTCTTTTAATGTGAGTCCTTCCATTATGTCACTCTTTCATAAATCTTCCATTGATGCAGCCTTTACTTATATTCTGTTGGACAGGCTTAGAAATCTTAATGTTAGCAACAGAAGCAGAATAAATCAAATTATAAAACAGAGCAAAAAAACATCAAAGTGCCAACAGTCCAATCTCACAGATTTAACAAGCAAGTATTACAGAAAACAGAGGGTATACTGTTAGATAAGACTCACCCTCTATGTTCTTAATTCAAGATGTTGCCATCAGGCCACAGGTTCAATGTTCGAGGATTAAAATGAAATATTCTTTCATTCAGCTCCTATTAATCTTCTAACTAAGTTCAACTTTAACAAACATCCACATACCTAAATCATAGAATGAACAGTTAGATTTTGCAACAATTATTAGTCAAGTCTAAATGTTGATATATTTTTTGTGTCTAATATGCTTGCTCTAATGTTTCACTATATGTTCATTGCTGCATTTTATTCATTTGTACTAAATTTAAGTTTGATGGCTGTGTTTTTCATTGATGTGTTTTTAATGTTATGGTCTTTTTGTAAAACCTGCTGACAACCCACATTTTCCTCTTGGGACAATAGCATTGAATTGAATTAAATTTATACATAAAAGGAAACCATGCTTAGCCTACTGAGTTACCCTGTTGCCCTTTAGTGGACAGTATAGTACTGAAAGCAATTCTTAGACATTTTTAGCAAATTCTGCAGATTTTTGGGCCTCAGATTCGTGCTGTGAAGGTTCTATTCTAGCTTATCCAAAAAAAGTTTGATTGGATTGAGATTTAGTACTGTGCAGGTCATTAGAGAGAAATGTTGTTTAAACCAGCTTAAGATCATATGTGCTTTGTGACATGGTGTATTTATCAAAGTTAATAGCATTAATAAAATAAAAAATATTTCATTAAACTAAATAAAAATAAATTGAAATTGAAACTGCATACTGAAAAACTGAAATACAATAGAAATGCAAAGAAATGAAAATCTGTTGTCACTATTTTTTAAATAATGTCAGTTAATGGCAGCCTACTGCTGAACAATGATACACTATCTCAATGGTGCCTGCATGTGTTTATGTGGGCATATGTGGACAAATACATTCTCCAGCAGTGCACAAACCAGCTAGTCAGGAATTATCCCCACTGAAAGTTTACAAAGGTGAGGTGGTACAGCAGCCCTCCTTCAGGCAATCAGTTATCAAAGCTGGGTATGGAAAGCCCATAGTCAAATCCTTTGAAAACTGATTTTAAAGAGACCTAGTTTGTCTTATGCCCACCAATTGCAAACAATATTTGTTATTTGGCACTTTAAAGTAACATTGATTTGTGAAACATGGCAAAGCAAAACTCAACAACTAAATATTTAAAAAACTAATACTGATTTGAAGACTGCGGTGGGTTGGTGCCCTACCCAGGGTTTGTTCCTGCCTTGCACCCTGTGCTGGCTGGGATTGGTTCCAGCAGACCCCCGTGACCCAGTGTTAGGTTGGACAATGACTGACTGATTTGAAGAAGAAAGCATTAATGTTTAATCCATTAAATCAGAGAATAGCAACAGAGACACATTTTAGGATGAATTAGGACCACCTGTGAAACTGACAAAATTTGTAATAATTAAAATATACTGAAAAATGATGTTGTTTTAATCCACTATGATATGTAAAGAGTAACTGGTTGGAAGACAGCGTAGCAGGAATAGCAGCAATTATGTAAAATGTGCAAATGCAAATACACACTAGAATGCAAACCATAACATCAACTGTGGAGTTTGCAGAAAAATGATATGGAGATTAACACAGTCTTTAATGCCAAGCCCCGTTCATCTGTCTCCCTTTACAGTAAGCCTAAACTTTTTTTAATCCTTGCTGTCTGGAATTAGATTTTTTGAAAGTGGCTAATTGCTTTTGGTTGGTGGAGCAGCACTTTCTTTTTCCTTCAGTTGCTTATATTATTTTTTGTCTTTCTGAGATTTGCCTTTTTGTGTCTGGTTTGATTTCAGCTCTGGTGGATTAGGCAGATTTGATCATGAATGAATGAATGGATGGACAAAAAGTCATTGTTTGTAAAAAAAAAAAAAGAAATACAATACCCCATTTTGAAAGTCCAGCATTTGATTCTGTTTTTAGACTTTGTAAGATTTGTAAGTTTTTTAAATCAAGGTTAAATTATTTTTCATAATTTAGTGGTGTTGCACTATTAAAAAAGGTATGTGGTAAAGCGCACCATAAAGTGCAACACATGCACTACAACAAAGCTTAGGTATGATGTGACATTTAAATGATGCTTAGTTGGTATTAAGGTGGTTATTCACCAAGAAACCATTCCACACATCATTACACTACCAATATATTTCTGAAGGTATTTTAACTTTTGCTCATGCCTCCAGTTTGACTTTTGATTTGCTTTTTTTCAATCTAACATTTTTTGAAGTTCAATAAAAAGACAACATCATGTGAAAGGATAAAAAATATAATATATATAAAACAAACAATACCAACAATTCCTCCGTGATGCCCACCAGACTGCCCTGTAAATGTCCTCATGTCCTTGAAGGATTTTAAGATAAAGATATCCATGCAAATAAGAACCAACAGAGAGAGGTGCAACAGACACATTAGCCCTAAGGCAGAAAGGAGAAAAAGAAGCACGAAGGAGTCCTAACTTTCTTTTAACTCTGTTTTAAAGAGCAAAGTAGTGGACCTGAGGCTAAGGATCCACGCTGTTATCTGGAAGGTTGCTGGTTCAAATCCTGTTACTGCCAAAAGAGATCCTACTCTGTTGGGCCTTGAGCAAGGCTATTAAGCTGAAAATTGCACAGTGGCACTTTACAATGGCTGACCCTGTGCTCTGACCCCCAAAGGTCATGTGAAAAGACAATTTCCCTTCAGGATTAATAAAGTATATTCAAATCAACAATCCTTCTGGGTCTTTTTATGGAATTTAGGATGAATGTGGAATAAAATCTAATCAGCAGGATGTGCAATACATTAGCTACATTCAGACATGACAAAAATACTGTGCAAACTAGTTACATTTGGAAAACTATGGAAATTGAAAACTAGTTTAGCACTGTGGGGGTTCATACAGGTGTTTGTGTATAGAGCCAATTATGCCCAGTATTGGAACAGTTCTGTGTTTTTGATTGCTGATGCTAGGAGAGGTTTTTTCACCAATTGTCATGATTTAGGCTGAAAACTGATGCTTTGTAACATATTCTTTAAGAGAAGCCATATTGTGTGATGTTGTCAGGGTCATGTCCGTCATTTCTAGGGAAGGGATCTCCGGAGTTGTGACCTTGACTTAATCAAGAACTGGCATAAATGGTCAGCCTTTCACTAGGAATCTTATCCAATCTACAAATAATATCTTTAATTTCATTTTGATCTATTGCATGATTTCTTTTCTTGTACTGCCTGGTTTCTTCTCTTTGCCTGTTATTTGAACTTGATTTTGCTTCTCATTTGGGTTATGGTCGCTGTGGTTTATTTTTATTTTCTTTTGTTTTGCCTTTTCCCTTCCTCTCCTGGTTTACTCACAAAATCAGTTCTCCTGATTTACTGCGGAGTCAGGACACCAACACAACCTTGTAATGGATTTAAGAGGTTCCATTTTCTGGAAAAATGGATGCAGTGATTAAAGCAAAAAGGTATTCTGGTCCTGCAACAAAATAATACCTACAAAATTAAAGTTGTACTTTATATATTGATTTTGGTTTCTGTATTGGCTACATCATCTTTGGCAGAATCTCTTTCTACTTGTTCCCAAAAGAGAGAAGCATACACATGGGCAAAGTAGCAGCAATGAAGTAACACATTTATAATGCCATAATTGTGAAATATTTAAAAATAAATTGAGTGGTGGGAATAAGATCTGTAGCAGAGGGTGTATAAATAACAATTTAAAAAGAACAATGCTAACATTATTTACAGTAAAAACATGCCATATGGAATACTGCCTTTTCACAGAAAGCATTGAAAAATGTGGCATTTATTTTTGGTTCTGCTAAAAGCCTAAAAAGAAAACTTAAAACATAAAACTACAACAAGGTAAAATTTGAGAAGGAGTAATTGAATTATACTGTAAATAATATTTCAACGAGTTCTGCTGTAATAAAACACTGGGCAGACTTACTATCTGCTCGTGTTGGTTATGCTGTATCAAAGAAGAGACTTTAAGAAAGGGCTGATTGTTGGGGAGGGTTTGTTAGAGCTTATGTTAAAAACGACTGGCCAACTGGCTAATGCGTTGTTGGAACAAATGTCAGAGTAAAAGACACAGGAGAAACTGTCGTTAAAATCATAACTTTTGAATCATAGCATTTTGAAAGAGTTAGGTATGAACATGGACAAAAGAAAACTGATATTATACTACATCTTTCTAAAATTGCCCTTGGATAGCTAGTTTGCAACTTTTGGTCAGGGAGACATTCCTACTTCGGTTCACACTATAATTTCATTCAAACAGAGCTGTCTGCATCATGAATTAAATGTGGGGTCCTGATACTTCTCTGGTCAAGTTTAGAATATTATAAAAACTGTGATGTGAAGAGGCCATTCAGCCCAACAAAGCTCACCAATCGTATTCACCTAAATTCTCCAAAATAACTTCACATAGACCTCTATCAAATCAAATCCTTTATTGGTAGATATTTGTGATGTAGTGACACCTTTAATTTAGAGGTCGAAATGTGACAAGTTGGCGTTGCTGTTGTTCCTGGTGAGATAATTGTGATGAATAGAGTGGCAATTTGAGAGGATTGGACACTATTTGGGCCTGTTATTTTATATATATGGTGATATCTTGCTGTTACATATTGTTTATTTTTTGGTTATACATTTGTTATACTTAATAAATATTAAATCAGAAAAATCTGTTAACATGGCCAACGTCACCTTTCAGAAGAGGAAATGGTCATGTGACAGATGCAGACAGAGCTGGATGACAGACAGAAACTAGCCTTTATTACATCATAATTTACATTTACTTACACTGAAGTAGAAACGGGGTGCTTTGTATTTTTGTAGTATAATAGTGTAGCGTTGGCACAGAGTACCACAATGGCTGGATTCTCTGCTCTTTACATGGCTCTTTGAGGTGACTTGCTGTCCTTAAAAGGACTGCTTGCCTTTTGTAGCACTAGTGAAGCTATCTGAAAGCTTGTGAAACTGTGCAGAGTTGCCATTTTTATAGGTGCTCTTGCTATTGATGATATAATGCCAGCTCAATCTTTTAGTGACTCATCCCTAGTTGATGTAACTTCTCCTGTGCCATTGCATAGCCCTCCCTTCAAAGTCACTGTTTCTAATGCCCACATCCAATTCATTGCAACGTTTCACAAGCTCATCAAAACGGCTGGATGGTCTTCTTTCTCGTTTCGGCTATGCAGCTGGTGTTGAGGGCACATTAGCAGAGTTTGGGAGTGCTGTGTTGTCAGATGGCACAGCCGGGATGTTGTTTGCTGCACTGGCAGATGGTAAAAACAGGATGTTAAGTGCTGTGCTGTTGTTCAGGGCGGCGGTTGTGTTCAACGTTGATCAGCTGTAGGCAAGCAGTCAAACCTCCTGGTGTGGAGATGCAGATGTTCTGGTTTCTTTGCTGTTTTCATTTACTGAACTGACACTGCAAACCACGTTCCAGGTCTGGATCTCAGCTTTGAGGCTCTCCCTTCACTGCTGCTTCACAACGCCTCGATGATCTACCTTTTCTTTTGCTTGTGCATTTTACCCCCGGTCCTGCTTCTCACGGATCACTTGGGTTCAGTAGCAACTTGCCACACTTTTTCCAGCTTCATGAACCTGAAGCTCTGCTGGTGTCTGTGCACTTGGAAAAAATGACCTTAGCAGATGGAGAAGTGGTGGCAGAGCTGCCCAAGTGTCAGTCTCAAAGCTTTCTCCATCCCTGTACTGCTGCTGCAACATGGCACTCCAGGTTACAGATATAAGCCTCAAGCCTCTTCAGCGCCTCTGTTGAAAAACCATTACATTAGAATATAATACTGCAAAAATATAAGTGTCCCATTTCCACTTCAGTGTAAATAAATGTAAGCTATGATGTAATGAAGGCTAATTTTTGTCATGTTAAATATTGTAATTAAATTCCACATTAATTTCTTCAGAACTACAATTATGCATGGTCTTTGGATTTTGTGAGACACTTGTGCTGTGAAGCTTGCAATACCGGGGTAAAAAGATCAAAATCATGTGAATTAAACACCGTCAAAGTGAAAAGTACTCTATTGATCGAAGAGGCTCTACAGCTATGAAGAACAAAGAATTGTGGGAAATCGATGTACAAAGCCCCACCCTATTGACCCGCGCTATTTGCATGTTGAGAACCTGAAAATGAAAATGCAAAGTGGAAAATGAAAATTCAATGAGCAGGTAGTGTTTATTTGCATTTTACTTTTCATTTTTGCAGCTTCATTGCGGTTCAGGCTAAAAATGAAATTGAAAATGGGGGTGTTTCATTTTCATTTTAATTTTTGAAGCATTCTTGTATGTAAAGTTTGAAAATAAAAAAATAAATAAAAGAGAGACTGCATTTTAATTTTATAATTTTATTTTTCATTTCCTTTTTTGCAGAAAATACCTCCCATAGTGTATGACCATAATGTAAATTGTTAACCAAAACCTTAAGAGTGTTGATATAATGTGATTAAGAAATAATGCAATTTTGATGTTATATTCTATTAAAATGTAAATATGAGTGCAGAGTACAGAAATGAGGAAAGATAAGTAAAAATGTACATTTATTTACAGTCATGAACTATTTATTTAAAATGTGACAAGGGCAAACTTCCCGTTCTTAAGCAGTCTGTTTGAAATATGTTTTTATGATTACATCTCTGTCGCTTAAAAATATTAAAAATGCATTTAATAATTTAAATAGCAATTGAATATATTATAGGATAGTTATTTTATATTCTTATAATTCTTACATTTTAATATATTTCATGGTATATAACATTTGAAATGGCAAACACCAAAACAACAACTAGTATCCTTCTAATAATGACACTGTATTCTATTTTCTTACAATTTCAGAAGGTTAAATGATTTGCTCTTGGTTCCACAGTTAGCCTGGTATGATATTTTGCCATGCTATTATTTGATTTCAATAAACTTAAAGGCCGTAAAAGTAATAATCCCTGTGTCTGAATGCAATTTGTCTGTAGCCATTGAACTGGTAAAGGAAAAGCTCAGGCTTTGTAGATTTATTTTACTACATGTTGTTAAATATTAGAAATATAAATTTATATTTTAATGCATAAAATCAAACAACAAAAGTAGAAGTAGATAAATTATGTCATCAATTGCAAATGATTGATACAGACATATCTGCACCTGCATAAAAGCAAAATGTCTGTTTTCATTATGTTCATCCACCTGTCTTTCTGCAAAATCTGTACTTTTTCACTGGATACATGATAGTGTCAGATATAGTTGAAAATACACTTTTGAAACTCTTACAGTTTTATAACTTTACATGGTATAATACAGCTGCTAAGTACGAAGTTGCAGATTGGAAATGAGGCACAAAATGTCACCCACGGAAAAGGGGTGACTTAAATGTATGTGCAGCTAAGCTTGAAATTAAAATAAGAGCGTATGTTATTGCTATATTCATCTGTTTGTGTGCGCTTTCTCTCTGTGTATATATAATATATACAAGTATGTATATATATATATATATATATATATATATATATATATATATATTGTGACAGGCGCCTGGCGTCCATGCCCAGCCGGACGCCCCTGCACACTGTATTCAGGGGGAGCAGCCCTGGACAGCGCAATATCTCCCCCTGGACGCTAGATGGCTGCCCCCCTGGGCTGGTGTAGTGCCTCGGTTTCCCACAGGGCTCCCTGGGAATTGGAGTTGGGGGCAGCCCTGTTGGGTACCACCAGGGGGTGCTGTGTTTGGGACTCCTGAGCCTGTGTGGGCAACAGATTGGTGATTAAACACCTGGAGCACTTCCAGGTGACCTACAAAAGTGAGCCAGCAACCACCACTCATCAGCCAGAGTTGGGTGGAGGAGGACAAGGTTGCGAGGGAGGAGTGGTGCTGCCAAGGAAGAGAGGAGAAGAGTGCTTGTGCTGTGCTGTACTGTACTGGTGTTTGGGACTGTGTTGTGGCTGGGGGGAGTACGGGGAAGATGTGCCCCCCAGCTGAAGAGTAATAAAAGTCTTTTCTTTTACACGTGCCTCCCGTGTCCAATCTGTGTCGGGTCAGGCGCTATATAGCGTCTTATCACAATATCACATCCCAGACGTGGTTTTATCAAATGCACTGAAATTAACTGCATATCGTTTATTAGTTTAAGGCTTCTCATTGTAATCAAGGCATAACCATATAATGGTGCACAGAATGGCCGAACTATTCCAAATACTATAGCTGCTTTAGCATTATCACTCTCAGTGAACCGCTAAGTATTTAACCCACTGTGTCCAAGTGTGGAATCACAGTTGTACAACAGCTGATCAGGTTATTTGGATACAGCATCTAGCACACGCTGTATGAGCCATGGACACAGTCTATTTGAACAATTCCCATACAGTACGGCAAATACTTAAGAGCCTTTCCTCTAGGGACCTTGTGGTTCCAAAACAATTTAATAACAAGTCCTCTAAACGAACTGAATCAGTCCATCAATTTTTCCTGGTAGAACTGTTTGTACTTATAAGTACAATCTCCTCACTGTAAACTTGCACTACAGTTATATACTGCACAACCTGAGTCACTTTATAAAGCACGTATTTCTATATGAAGACGACTGGCTTCTAAGCCGATTTAGATTTCCAAGCACTATCTTCTTGGAGCGCTTGATATCATTTTTAAGAAAAGAAGCAGTAAAGTATGTTTATTACATTATACAGATATGTTTTAAACTTTATTAAAATAATATATATTATTAAAAATGAAACATGTGAGAACACAGTGGACAGCAGCAGCGACGAGCTGGTGCCCATTCAGGGATTTTACTCCTGCCTTGCGCTGTATACTTGCTGGGATTGGCGCGACCCTTGATGGATAGATGGATGGAATAATTAAACACGTACTACAAAGATATTTCAGTGTTTCATAAAAGTTTTGAAGAATTGGCATTCTAAACTTACAGATGGCTTGGCAACTATTACAGAGCTGATCGTGTGGCAATTGGTTACTTGGAGAAAGAAAAGGAAGGACAGGAACTGGAGGTTAGTACGTTTGAAAGAGACAGTACTGCTGCTGTAAATTATCTCATCGAAGGTCGCAGATGGCACAGGAAGAATCTTGTGGGAGGCAGGGACAATCTCTGGACAAGGTGCCAGCTCATCGGTAACACTGCACCACCGTGTCTGAATGTTTAATAAATGCTTTAATTCCTATCATTATGAAAATTATATCAAGTATACATCTTAATATTTAAATTGTTCAGAGAGCTGTAATATCATGAATGTAATGTATTCTGTGTCCTGTCGGTGGAGTAGAAAGCCTGTTTATGAAGCACATTGTGATTCACACACATAGAGCACATAAAAGAACACATAGAAAGAAGCATTTAACATGCTACTTTAGTTATAAAGGGATCTGAGAACCTAGTAAATTAAACGATTTTAAGAGGATTTTATCTTGGTAGAGTAATATATATATATATTGCTCTACTTTCCCCTATTGTATTATTAATATGTAGCCTTAGAATGCCTAATATCACAGACTTACCACTATTTATAAGGTATTATTGTATATAACTTGTCCCCACTTTCCCTTCTGTATCTATAACCTCAGGCAATTAGATGTAGTAAAAAAAAACAAGCAGGAGTTAAGTTACACATAAAATAATGTATTATTGATAATATTCAGAAATAATAACAATATGCAAAGTACATTTGAATATTGGCAACCATATAACCTGATTAAATGGTGATGTGTAGTTCAGGTGGCACACAGACTTGTAGTTCCCTAAAATGTCTATAGTTAAGGCATCATTGGTGCTCAGCTTTCAGCCACATGTCTGTTCAATATGGCTGCTGAGCTGTGCTCTTCATTGTGTTGTCCTCATCATCACATGCTTCTTTCAGATGTTAGTAAGAGAGAGAGAGTGAGATAAAGCAAGTAAATTTGTGGGTTTTCTGTCCAACCCCTACAGCCAATTGGACATCATGGTACTTAAAAGCCTCTGAGAAAAGCCAATTCCAAACAGCCATACCTCAGACCAATGGGAGAAATAGAACACCTTAACACCTGCCCCCAAACCATATGTTAAACATCCTGGCTTCCTTGCGGGGGGTTGAAAGACTTTAGCAGAGAAACACTCGCCAAACTGGTTTAAGACACATCTCCCAATTCCTGTCGTAAAATTACAGAGACTTAGTCATAAAGGCAAACACGAATGCCTCTCACCAAAGTAACACTAAATTACATTGCTTTGCCTAAATTATAAATAAAGACATACAAAGTTATATGCAAAATCTTACATCATAACAGGAAGTTTATGACGTTCTACATTAATGACAAAATAAACTATGTGATTAAAATGGAAATTTCGAGATTAAAGTTGTCATTTGGACATTATTTTCAACTGTGTCCCTATTTTGTTTTTCTTTTCTCTGTACCCTAATATGCTTCCATAAGACACTCTGACGGTGGGCTACGATTTGCCTTTTCACGGCAACTTTGATATCTGAAGACTTTCTGAACTTGAACTTTCGAGTTTCTCTGTTACTCTATCAACTTCCTTTTGTTGTTTATATCACAGCTTAAACCAACAAATAGTATGTTTTTCCTTGCCTCCACTTGGTATTCTCTGAAATTCTTCTTTTCCCCTGTGCTTTTGCCATTGTCTTTTTACAGAATGCAAAACATAAGAGGCTATTTATATTGATTTGCATAGTCAAAGAGGCATAATTCTGGGAGGAGTCTGGGATGGGTGACAGGCGCATGAGTTACATTTCACGCAGACCATGATTTATGTAGCAGAAGAATATGGAAGTTGGCATATGCACAGATTCATGCATCTGGATTTTTTTGTGCGTACACACATTTCTGCTTTTGTCTGTACGACGTTTTTAGTGTGAATTCTATGCACGGTGCTATTTGTGAGGCCACAGGCTGTATATTTCAAACCCAGTGCTAAAATTGAAAGTTATTTAGTGCCATGTCTACTTTTGCTTTAGGTTGTTGTAGAGCCATCCTTTGGATGTATAGATGTTTTGAATTCCAAATAAATATGATTGAATCTAATTTCTTAATAAAAAGATTTGTTAATGTATATGGGGATGGTTTGAAATAGAAAAATAAGCTTGGAAAGGATGTTCACCTTAACAGTGTTAAATTCTCCCTGCTAATGTAAAATGGAGGGTGGACCATATATTCACATCTTGTTTCATTTTTTTCCATGCAGACAGCAGAATTTCCTTGAAAAAGATCTTTACATTTACTTGTGATATTTACTCCTAGATATTTAAATTGATCTTCTAAGGTAAATGGGAAGGTGTCCAGTCTAGTATTGTGTGTTAAGAAATTCACTGGAAAAAGCACACTTTTATTCAATTTAATTTTAAGTCCAGATATCTTTTGAAAATCTGTTAGTGATTTAGGTCTGACAGCATGGAATTTTGTGGGTAAGATATATACAGTACCATATCATCTGCATAAGTGATATTTTCTATTCAAATCCTTCTCTGAAAATCCCCTTTATCTCTGATGCATTTTGAAAGGAAACAGCCAATGACTTAATGGCAATTGCAAAGAGCAATGGTGATAAGGGACATCCTTATCAAGTACCGCATTCTAGTTTGAAGTAGTCCGAAGTAATGTTGTTAATACGAACTGAAGCTTCTGGACTAATATAGATTAGTTTGATCCATGCACATATGTTTTGGCTGAACCAAATTTTGTGCAGTGTGATAAATAGGTTCAACCTATATCAAATTCAACCAACTTCAACCATTCATCCGTATCAAATGTTTTTTCTACATCCAAAAATAGTAAGATCTTTGGGATATTAATGGGTGAATACATTAAACAAACATTGAAGATTAGAAGCTAAGTGTCTACCTTTAACAAATCCAGTTTGGTCTTGTGATATTACAGAAGAAAGTGCTTTCTCTTCTAGCAAGAACTTTGGAGAGTATCTTAATGTCATTGTTCAGGAGTGAGATTGGTTTGTATGATGCACATTATAGTAAATCCTTATTTTTCTTAGGATGGACAGAAATTAAGTCTTGGCAAAATGTTTGAGGTGGAATTTTGTTGACTTTAGCTTCTATAAATGTTGCTATAGTGGAGCTAACTTATTTGATTTTTTTTTTAATTCCACTGCGTAGCCATCAGAGCAGACTGCTTTCTCACTTTGAAGTGAATTTATAGCATCTAGTAATTTTGAGAGTGTCAGAGGTTTATCCAGTTTCACAGCACTAAGGATATCTATATGTGGTATCTGTAATGAGTCAAGGAACTCATTAGATTTGGTCTTATTTTCTTTTGACTGAGTAGAATAGAAGAACTTGTAGTACTCTGTAAATGTTTGGGTTATATTTTTATGGTCTATAATTTTATCTCTGTCTGTGTTAGTAATTACTGTTATTACATTCTGGACTTCTTGCTTATGGAATTGTTGATCTAAAATCTTAATGGACTTCCCTCCATGTTCATAATAATGATGTCGCGATTTAAAGATGAGCTGTTTTGTTTCTTTAGTAGTTAAGGGGTTACATTCTGTTTGCAAAACCTGCATTTTCCTATAAAGTAATTATTTTTAATGATAAATGCTGATGCATTACAAATACCTCAGCTAGATAGTCTTAGTGCTGAGGAACTGGACAAACCTCTGACACTCTCAAAATTATTGGACACTATAACCTGTGTCCAAAGTGGGAAAGCAGCAGGCATTAATGGTTACCCAGTGGAATTTTATGAAAAAATTCAAATAAGTTAGCTCTATTATTATTACAAAAGTTTGTAGAAGCAAATAAAATTGTCCATAATGTATCCAGGGCAACATTCAATCTGCAAGTGTTGCAGTCTAGATCTAGCCTCACTGCGCCACATGTTTTGGAAGTGTACTAAATTAACATAATTTTAGACAAAATTCTTTCAGTTCTCTCAGACAGCCTTGGTGTCACAATCACTCTTAACCCATTAACAGCTCTGTTTGGTGTACTCCCAGATGGGCTTAAACTGAAGAAGAACAACTTGATTGTAATTGCCTTCAGTACGCTACTAGCACGTAGTCGTATCTTGCTTAACGGGAAGAATGCCAACCCATCTTCAATAAGTCAGTTGGTAACTGATTTTATACTATTTGAAATTGAAAAAAAAATTCTCAACTAGAGGATCTGATTAGAAATTTTTTAAAATATGGCGAGATCTAATTAATAAAATTTCTGAATAAGCATATATAACAGGGAAAAGGACATCCTCCCTTCCATGTTGTTTTTAAAGATTGACTCTTGCTGTTGTCTGTACTCTCTTTCTCTCAGGTGGGGGTGAATTCTGGTTTGTTAAGTTCAACTTGATTGTATGTAATGTTATCTTCTTTGTTGTATAAGTTAGACTTGATCATATATAATTAAATATACAATAAAATGAAAAACAAAAAAAGAATTAACAAAATGACTCAGTTTGGACAGTCACACATAGGAAGAATAAAAAATAAAACATAAACATTTATCAGTAAATACATTATGTATGACTTAGAAAAAGCTGATTACACTATACTTTGCAAGAAAAGCATAGTAAAGGAAAAAGTAATTTGATTACTGAATAAAATGTGGAATAGCAAAACTGAAACTGGGAATATAATATAGAAAAAAGGAATGAATTTTAAATGCTTGCAGTCTGTTTAGTAATAAAGAATGGATATACAGCAGAATGATGATGCAGAGGCTCTGTTTCATCTACAAGTCTTCCACATCAATTATAAAGGAAGAACATGTTAACAGAAGGCATTAAAAATCACTATAATTTTAACATGAGGAATTATGAGAAACTATTTACAGTTATAATAATCATTGAGCTATGAAATGGTAGGGGCTTCCAATATCAAACAGAGCAATTCCCAAAAAGGGAAAGCCTATGTAACAAAGGAGGGACTAAACTGTTTTGATACATTAATGCAAAGCACAATAAAGCCAGATGATATTGGTTAGTATTTTCAGACACAGATGATGTAGTCTTTAAATAGCAAGAAGGTGATACCTTAGAATAAGGAACAACATTTATAATTAGATGAAAACAGTCTGTCTTATTTACAGATATGTTACCTAGGACACCGAAAATTAGATAGCGGTGAATAGCTGTAAATTAATGGTTACTTATTTATTCACACAATTCATTTATTAGCAAGTATGCTTTTTCTACAATGTGCTATGCCGGGACTGCTCTTGGAAAATAATTAAATGGCCATCAGTGGCACATGTCATAATGAGGCATATTCTATGTTAGTATTCTTAGTCACTGGTCTGAAAAGGCTATGACTAGAAGGCAGAAGGCCTTTGTTTAGTTGGTGCATCAAAGTTGGGAGTTTAAGGAACAATGCCCAGTGGAGAGGTTTTCATGAACACTGCTGAAACCCTGTCTACTGACACAGATGACTATAGAGTGCGTAGATTGTTTCAGAGCTTTGGCACAGAAAACGAAAGGATTACTTGCCACAAATGCTGTAGCAGGTCAGAAGAAATGCAGAGTGGTGCCAGAGGATCACGGCTGCTTTATAGTGTACTGTATGGTAGGACAAGTAAGCAGGCATGATTGATTGCCCTCTTACAGCTCTGAGAGCAAATAACCCATTCTCATAGAATTTCAGCAAGACATTGGCTTTGTTAATACTTTTTGATGGAATACCACTGAGAACTGCTGTAGTAATCTAATTAGAAAGCTGAGAAGGTATAGAAGCAAAAACTAAAGCAGACTGAAAAGATTGAAACAGATGGTCATCATATAAATGTTAAGTTAGCAGTGTGGAAATACTAGTGCACTGGGGTTTTAGACAGAAGATGCAAATTTCAGATTTGAAGTAAATTATGCTGGTAATATTTTTGAAGGGTCAGCTTATTCAAGAGAAAATCTTGCTACCTTGGAGGCAGCTGAGACCATGTCAGGCCTTAGGGAAAGGCTGAGTGCTAATGTAATAAAAGAAGAGATAAAGACAGATAAAGTCTGTCTGGCCAGTCTAAAGAAATACAATTGACATCTGGCTTCCTTCTTGCAGAGTATTCAAATGGTGTAAATACTGTATATGTATATTAATGTAAGCATTTAAATGATTTTCAGGCAGTGACAATGTTTGTCACCCTTTTGGCATAATACTTATGCTCTTTAAGCTTCATTACAACCAGGTCAGTTCAGCTGTGTCCTTCAAAATGACCAGTTCATGTATGGAGTAAATGCCCAAGAGGAAGGACAGACATCCCGGCCAATGTGAAGGATAATTTCTTGCCTGAACAGGAGGTGAAAGTGGAGGGACAGATGAGCATGCCAGAGCTTCTTGCTTGGCCAGAGTCATATAAATGATGTACCAGCGGAAGCCAGACACTAGGAGCAATTCCGTCCCCCCATGATAAGTGACAGTTGTCCACCCATAGCATCCCAGTGTACATGGGAATTGGAGTTTCGAAGTTCAACCCTATCAGGGTCCCTGGGTGCCGTTCGAGGGCACTGCAAGGTGAGAACCTCCCTGGTTTCCTTATTACCCAGAAACGCTTCCAAAAGGAAATGCTGTGGCACCAGATGCATTCCGGGGTTGGACTTAAAAGGTGCCCGCCACCTCACACATGAGGGTCTAGAGTCAGGAGGAAGAAATGTATTTGTTTTTGAGTTTTTTGGCTGGTGTTTGTGTTTGAAAGTGTTGGTGAAAAATAAAAAACATTTTATCCAAACAGGGAATTGTGTTGGGTAACATTGTGTCTGAGGTTTGTGGCTCAGTGGTGCTCCCTTCTGGTCACAATGATCTATTAGAATTATTAAAATACTGTTGGTCACTCACTGTGGGGAGCATATACAGACATCCAGATTGGCCAAAGTATATGGGTTATTGCAGCTGAAGCCCTGGATCTGGTGCAGATCACTGGTATGCATACTTTAACTGAGGTATGGAGTGCCATAAACCCATCTCTGTGTCTCAGCGTCTAGAGTCTGTGCAGCCAGTATTTCTTAACCATTGAGTCTTGCCACCGGTGGATTGCAGCTTGTCATCGCTGGTTTGCAATCAGCAGCTTTACACAATATGTACCCAATTACTAAGTGAGCTTATTTTACCAAGGTGGCAGTTTACAATTGACAAACCTGGGTCACAGACCCATAAAAATCGGGAAACATTGGTGTAAAGGAAAGTAGTGCAGACTGAATACATATGAATTAGCCACATATAGTAGTGCCAATAAAATTAATCCTTAAAGGGATCTCCAAGAACCACAAAACATAGGACACCCTTTGAAATAACAAAACAGTAATAATAATAATAATAATAATAATAATAATAATAGATAGATAGATGGATAGATAGATAGATAGATACTTTATTAATAATGAAAGATAATAATGAATACAGCCAAGAGACTGTTACCTTCGTCACCACTGGATGACTGGGACAACAGACCAGAAGCAATTTCTGGGTCAAGCTTAAAGGTTTGCCTGCTGCCTCATTTTGATGAGTCACAGTCAGGAGGCAGTGGACTAACGCTCTCGGAGGAGGAAGGAGAATTGTGCTTGGTGTATTATTTTGTTGATTATTCTTATGAAGATGGTGTTGGGGCTTAGTTGAACATAAAGTGTTTTGGAGGTCAATCATCACCCCAAAAGCGGATAGTAGAGGTCACATAGTATATCCATCCATCCATCCATTATCCAACCTGCTGTATCCTAACTACAGGGTCACGGGGGTCTGTGCAAGGCAGGAAACAAACCCTGGGCAGGGTGCCAGCCCACCACAGGGGACATGCACACACACACACAGACACGCCAGGGACAATTTAGAATCGCCAATGCACCTAACCTGCATGTCTTTGGACTGTGGGAGGAAACTGGAGTACCCGGAGGAAACCCATGCAGACACGGGGAGAACATGCAGACTCCACGCAGGGAGGACCCGGGAAGTGAACCAGGGTCTCCTAACTGTGAGGCATTTCAGGTCAATAGGTCAAATGGTTTGTCTGGACAGACAAACGGGCAGCCATGATAGCATATTATACCAGAAGATAAAACACATTCTGCAGGTGTGCAATTTGAACAGCAGTTAAATATAAATTGATTTGCTTTTTTACTTTTAAAAAAATATAGAAGAAATACAATTCTGTTGTACACCTCTCACCTGGTATATGTTTGGGTTACTATAGTAACAGTATCTCTCCCTCTTGTGTGAGACTTGCTATAAATGGTTCTAGTTACAGTAAAAGCCATATGGTTCAAAATTCATTGACAATCTGGCATGAATATACATATTACTACTGTCGGAAGCAAATCACATTTTGTTTGTTTTGTTTTCTTAGAAATACACAGGATTTAGGCTCTAGTATGAAGAAAGAATTAAAGCCCTTGGAGACTGATTAAAATTTTCTATGAAAACGTTTGTGTTTTTATTTAAGCTATAGAGATTTTGTCTTTTTATATATACTTCATTTCTGAAACTAACCTTTTTAACTGCTTTATTATTTTTGTTACAAAAAAAATACAGACAGAGAAGTAACATTACAAACAATATCACAAGCTGTGAAACAGCACACTCTTAATTGTTAATCTGACAATGACAATGAATGCAAAGTCACTCTTTAAATGCATTCCTCTTCTACTTGTGTAACAGATCCACTAATAGGATAAATAATTGTACATCATTCACACATTTAGAAACTCAACCCAGCTAAAATCTACCCTGGAATAAACCACAAGTGTGAGAGGTGTCTCCAACCTTCAGCCTCCATTTACCACATGTTTGGCCTCACCTTTGTCTCGGAACTTATAGGATATCAGTTTTTACTATACTGACATTGGCCTTTTGATTTTAATAGCCTCTTTACATTAGCTGTTCTATTGGAATTATTCTGGATAGAGTAAGATTCACTAAGACAATTCTAATTTACCAGCCTTTGTTACAATAACATGTGGAAAAATCCTGCGCCACTAGCCGCATTGCAATATTTTAAGACGTGTTACACAACAAGGATCTGTCCAGACATTCTATAGAATATGAATGCCTTTCTTTTTTATAGCTCTTGTTTTTCAAGGGCAAGAAAATTATATTCTCATAATCTCATAGCTCAACTGGAATGAAAAATTTATGAATAAAAATAGCCAGGAGTCACAAAACATGCCTGTCATGATAGATTTTATCCTTCCATAAAAAAGATCAGAATGGTTGATACTGATTTTTCAAGTGAGGCAAATGTAGCATTTAAAGTGCAGCAAGGGAGACAGAGAGAAAGACAGTTGTCAGGACTAACCAGGAGCATTTACCAAAGGCAGAGAATACTATAAAATGAAAAGGGACATACAGGGATAAGCAAAAAGCCTAGAACAAAAAAAAAAAAAAACCTGAAAGGAAATTACAAAGGCAAAATACATATGTCAAACTATAAAAAAAGTTTCCTTCCTAAGAAGCAAAGTACAAATGTTTTCTGAGCACATACTCGTTTAATGAAAGCCACCATGACTCTATGATGTCACACACATGCATGGATGTAGATCACGCACCCAGTGATATGTGGTGTTGCAGCAACTTGTCCCAAAATGGCTGCCCTTGATAACATCACCAACATGCAACTTAATAATAATAAAAATAGAACAAAAAAATTAAATTGCAAAACAATAAGATTCATATTGTAACCATAACACATACCACGGAATCACTTGGATTCTTGAAATGACAGGAATAGTTAACAAAGAAAACTTACACATGGAGACAAAATCTCTAAGAGCATAAGTATGAAACAAAGAAGTCTGAAATGAAAGCTGTGTGGTCAAAATGTACATCAGCATAACAGCAGCACTCCAGCAGACATGGAGACCACTGCAAACATATTTTTGAATGCTTTTGTTGAACATAAAATTGCCATTGTCTAAATAGGTGTGAGTATTTGAAGACTATGTTCACACTGCACTTAATTGTGACTGTATCTTGATTTTTGCCTTTTATCTGAATTTTTCTTTTTTTTGGTTTGACTGCTCAAATTAATTTTGTGACTGATCCAAATCTGAAATGAGTGCAGATGTCTAACCTGAATGTGCGCCACATGTATAAAATAAATAAAATAACTTTGTCAGATAGATGCTGGTTGCTCCTGCACCTGGCATTGTTTTAGTGCAGAAGATCTGCAAATTTCTCAGCCCATGATGGCAAGGAAACAAAAGATCAGAGCTTTTAGTGTTTGCACATTCATTGCTGCCAGTGTACTGTACATAGAAATAAGTGACATGAAAGAATGGTGAAAACGTGATGGGGCAGGTTTGGATGCAAAACAGTTCTTACGAGAGCAATGTAAATCCTTTCAGAAAAGTTTGGATCTCACATATGTTTTGCTAGTTGTACTTCTCCATAAATGTTAGAACTATGCTACATATGAGTGTAAAAAATGAGAATGGAGCTGCAGTGGGAATGGGACTTTCTTTGCTTTCAAGAATCAGATGCAAACGTTGTGTGGCATGGTTTAGCAGCGATGAAGTTGCTGTCAACAACAGAGCAGTGTTTGTGAAAAGAAATGACAATAATAATTCAACAAATTAAATAGACTAATTCAGGGCATATAAAACTTGATAACTATTAATCATAATAAAAACCGCAGTGAAAATATAACAATTAACAATATAACACTAACAATTTTGCAGTATGACCCTTTTTTGTCATCATTACTTTAAAATATTGCATGGGTATTTTACAGTAGTTGATACTCACCTGCCTCTCAGCTGAATGTAGGGGAAAACTGCAGTGGAGATGCCCTTTTTTAGGACCCAATGTTATTATTTATTTATTTCTATTCAAATTCTGCATATTGTTATTTCTTCCTGGATCTGGAGCTGTCAGGACAGTCTGCTCATCTTTATTAATAGTCTCATAGTCATCTACAATGGGAAGAGGTGGGCAAAGAGGACAAGAAGGAAGAAAAAATCTGAAAAGCTTGCTGCAATTCTTGATTCGCCTGATGTAGAGTAATGTCCAGTTATGACACTCACTGGTAGCATTTCACCATTTCCTTCTTTCACTGATGATTTAAGCACAGATGTTACCTTAGGTAAAGTTTGGCAATGACTTGTTGTGCCAATTTCTTACTTTGAGCAGTACTTAGTTATTTTCTTTTTCTTATCATGATTGAACTCTTCACTACCTACTTGTTAAGTTTTACCACAACCACCAGTCAATCCGTCTGTTTCCTGTAATGTTATGCAATGCGACATGACATAGCAGCTTTTTACTGTTTTGTTTAACCTAAAAATGCACAAATATTTTGTCTGTTTTCAAAAAATAACATACATTTTTGTGGCTGACTTTGTGGAGGTTTAATGAGGGGGCTCTTTGGGTAGGGTTCTGTACTATTGATGATGAGCCCTACGGAGTTCAAGAGAAAAGATCACTGTCTGAGCTCCCAGTTTTTGTTTTTTTTCCCTTCATCTGTGAAGAAAATCTCATCTGTCAAGTGACTGCTGTACAATAAATATTTTATAGCAACAGATATGGACAGCAGGGGTCAAAGGCAAATGCTATACAGAAGAAAGGGGTAAAAGCAGATCTCAAGCCTATTCTTGATATACATGTAACCTTGCTTATATAACTTTATATACATGTTCACAAAATTAATACATGTTTTAAAAAATAGAAAATGCACAGAAATGAAAAATTAATTTGAAAAAAAAAAACCCTCGAAATTTGTGAATAACAAATACTGAAGAAGATGAAGTGCTAATTAATTTTTTTTAATTATTATTAATTGCAATCCATACAAAGCAATCAACTTTTTACAAAAAGAAAAATTAAGTTAAGAACAGATCGATCCCCACCCCGAGAGAGAGAGCAAGCCAAACGGCATAAAATTTAAGGCTTGTAAACATACCTAAATTAATAAATTCTCTGAGCTTCATGAACTTATTTTAAATTATTACTGATTAGATCCTGCCATGTTTTGAAAAAAATCTGTATGGATCCTCTAACTGAGTATTTTTTTCCAATTTCAAATAATATAACACATCAGTTTCCCACTGACTTAAAAGAGCAAAGTTTGGGTTCTTCCAGTTTATCAGAATAAGTCTGCGTGCCAAAAGTGTAGTGAGTGCAATCACAATTTGTTTGTCTTTCTCCACTTTAAGCCCCTCTGGAAGACCCCCAAACACAGCTGTTAATGGGTTAGGAGGGATTGTGAGTCCAAGGCTGTCTGAGAGGTAATTAAAAATGTTTGTCCAGAATAATGTTAATTTGGTGCAGGCCCAGAACATGTGACCCAGTGAGGCTGAGACTTGGTTGCAACGTTCGCAGGTTGGATCTTGCCCTGGAAACATTTTGGAGAGTTTTAGTCGAGACAGATGTGCTCGATATATAATTTGAAGCTGTATAATTGTATGCTTTGCGCATATGGAGCTCGAGTGAATTCTCTGCATTGCTACTTTCCACTCCTTTTCTGATATATTAATTGAGAGATCTTTTTCTTTGAAAGGGAGGGATTGTAAAATGGTTTTATATATTGTAGAGATGGAGTCTAAGTCCTTGAGATTGAGCAATATTTTTTCCAGCATGGATGAGGGTGCAAGATGAGGAAAATCTGGAAGGTTCTGTTTAACAAAGTTCCTGATTTGAAGATAGTGACAGAAATGTGTTGCTGGAATGTTAAATCTGGAATGTAATTGTTCATAGGATGCAAAAACGTTGTCTATATAAAGATCTCTAGCAAGTTAATTCCAATTTTTTTCCAGATATTAAAAACTGCATATGTTTGTGAAGGTTGAAAGAGGTGGTTCTCTTGCAGAGGTGCCACAGATAGAAGCTTCTCCGTCTTAAAATGCTTTCTACATTGGTTCCAGATTCTAAGTGAGTGCAGCACAATTGGGTTATTTGTATATTGCCGATAACTTGTGTTTTTTGGAGCACAGAGCCAGAAATACAAAGAAGTACTGCATTGATTTTACTTCTATTGCGGTCCAAGCCTGTGTATGTTCTTCTATTTGTGTTAAGGTTCTTATCGTCTGTAAATTTGCTGCCCAGTAAAAAAACTGGAAGTTAGGTAGAGCCATGCCGCCTTCTGCCTTTTGTCATTGTAGGGTCGCTCTTTTGATGCGTGGATGTTTTGAATTCCAAATAAATAAGGTTATTGTTGAATCTAATTGCCTAAAGAATAATTTATTAATGTATATTGGAATGTTTTGAAATAAAAAAAGGAGCTTAGGAAGAATATTCATCTTAACAGTGTTAATTCTTCCAGCTAGTGTGAGATGAAGGGTTGACCATCTATGCAAGCCTTGTTTAATTTTTTCCATGCAGACGGTGACATTTTGTCGATATAGAGCTTTATGTTTACTTGTGATGTTTACCCCTAGGTATTTAAACTGTTCTGCAATGATAAAAGGTAGGGTATTTAATCTAATATTATATGCTTGAGAATTCACTGGAAAGAGTACATTTTTATTCAGATTAATTCTGAGACCAGAGATCTTTTGAAATTCTGTTCTAGTTCTAGTTTAAAGTAGTCTGAGCAAATGTTGTTGATGCAAACTAAAGCTTCTGGGTTAGTATACAGTAATTTAATCCATGCACAAATGTTTGGGCCAAACCCAAACTTCTCAAAAGGTATTTCCATTCAATCATGTCAAATGTTTTTTCTGCATCCAATGATAATAATATTTCTGGGCTGTTTGATTTAGTTGGTGAGTATATTACATTAAACAGGCGTCAAAGATTTGAAGATAAATTTCGGCCCCTAATAAATCCAGTTTGGTCTTGTGGTTTTACCGAGGGGAACACTTTCTCCATCCTTCTAGCTATGATTTTAGAGAGTATTTTAACGTTGTTATTCAGAAGTGAAATTGGTCTGTATGATGCACATTGTAATAAGTCCTTATTTTGTTTTGGAAAAACGGTGATTAGTGCTTGGCGAAAGGTTAGAGGAAGAGATTGGTTATCTCTGGCTTCTATAAATATTGCTAGTAGGAGGGGAGCTAGCTGAGCGGAGAATTTCTTGTAAAATTCTGCAGGGTAGCCATCAGGGCTGTTTTTTCTTGGTAGAGTAATATATATTGCTCTGCTTTCCCCTATCGTTTTATTAATATGTAGCCTTAGAATGCCTAATCTCACAGACTTACCACTGTTTATAAGGTATTATTGTTTATAACTTAACCCCACCTTCCCCTCTATATCTATAACCTCAGGCAATTAGATGTAGTAAAAAGAC
Organism: Polypterus senegalus; assembly: GCF_016835505.1. NCBI lineage: Eukaryota > Metazoa > Chordata > Cladistia > Polypteriformes > Polypteridae > Polypterus > Polypterus senegalus. The sequence continues at coordinate 82,928,451 of NC_053161.1, forward strand.
AAGCAGGAGTTAAGTCACACATAAAATAATGTATTACTGATAATATTCATAAATAACAAAATTCAAAGTACATTTGAATATTGGCAACCATACAACCTTATTAAATGGTGATGTGTAACTGAGGTGGCACACAGACTTGTAGTTACTTAAAATGTCTCTAGTTAAGGCATCGTTGGTGCTCAGCTTTCAGCCACATGTCTGTTCAATATGGCTGCTGAGCTGTGCTCTTCATTGTGTTGTCTTCATCATCACAGGTTAGCAAGAGAGATGCTTCTTCATCATATGTTGGTTAGAGAGAGAATGTGGTTGAGCAAGCAAATTTATAGGTTTTCTGTCCAACTCCCTACAGCGAATAGGATATCATGGTACTTGAAGGCCTCTGAGACAAGCCAATTCCAAACAGCCATACCTCAGACCAATGGGTGAAATAGAACATCTTATCTCCTGCCCCCCCAAGACCATATATTACGTTAACCTGGCTTTGTGTGGGGGATGGGAGAAAAGACTTTAGCAAAGAAATACTCATCAAACTGGTTTAAGACACATCCCCCAAATCCTGTCGTAAAATTACAAAGAAAAGTCGTAAAACATGGGGGGGATAAACAAGAATGCCTCTCACCAAAGTATAACTAAATTGCTTCGCCTAGATTACAAATAAAGACATACAAAACATTTACCAAGTTATATGCAAAATCTCACATCACAACAGGGCCTGCTGCTTTCCCGCCTTGGAGTGACTTTACAGCATCTAGTAATTCTGATAACGCCAGAGGTTTATCAAGTTCCTCCGCACTAAAAGTGTCTTTTTGTGGTATCTGTAATGTATCCAGAAATGCATTAGATTGTGTATTGTCTTCTTTAAACTCAGTAGTATATAGGGATTTATAGTAGTCTAAGTGCTAATTCTTTAAAGATCACAAGAGTCGATGGTTTTACTAGGCCAGCATAGTGTCACACTTCAACTTACAAGTCCACATCAGTGGCCTTACCCCTGTGATGTCTTCATTCCACGTCATTTTATATGCTATGCTTTAATGGATGGTGCTTAGTAATACAAAACAATCTAAAGAACAAGGAAAACCTAACTGGTAAATGTAAAAAAAATGCATAGTAAAAATGAATACAGCCAACTGACACACATGCCTTTAGTGAAATAATTTAGTATTGCAATATTTTGTACGTCAAGAAGTCTGTAAAGGATATTTCAATTAATAAAGGTTCTTATAAGTTTATTTTAAGGTAAATATTTGTTCAATATACTGTATATCATTGTAATTGTTTTCATCCAGCTGACACACATCTAGTCAGTATTTGCTTGGTTAAATAATTATGGCCCTGCCTGGCAAAAAACAAAAAAGTCCTCTTCTGCATGATCATCATCAGAGGCTGTTTTGTTTACCTAAAGTTCACTGAACACTTTCAACCAAACCTCTGCCTTTGAGTAATTAAGATTTTACAAAGTAATGCAAAGAATCTGCAAGTTCTCAGGGGTATAACACAATGTCAATGTGGTTAAAAACAAACAGAAAAGAAAACAACACTTTTTATTCTCATATTTGTGCTTGGGAAATAATAAATAATTCAAAGTAATTCTATTCCGCTTTGTTTTGGTTGCCAGCTCTTTTCTTGAGTTATAAAGGTTTAATATCTAAATCAGAGTAAATACCCTATTTAAAATTTCAAACAGAAACCAAACACAGTAAACCTTTTCATAGCAATGATGCTAGGTAAAAGAAGAGACCAATATTCTCAATCAAAGAAACATTAAGGTGAACGCAAAAAACTCAGATATGCTGCCTAAACGTGTAAATTAGGACAGGAAAACCGTCAAAAGTGGAATATCATTGAAAATGAAATGCTCATATTAAAGAAGAAATATTATTTCCTACAGGGAAATGCCTGGAAAAGATAGACACCTTAAAATCTTCTTTTATCCTTGCTTAACACTTTCATTCTTGGGGTCTCATGTATAAATGGTGCGTACGCACAAAAATGTTGTGCAAGAACTTTTCCACATTCAAATCGAGATGTATAAAACCTAAACTTGGTGCAAAGCCACGTACATTTCCATGGTAGTTCGTACCCTGTCGTACGCAAGTTCTGCCCTCGGTTTTGCAGACTGGCGGCACCCAACGTCAAAGCAGTGCTACTGTTCCTGTGTGGTTACCCTTTCTTTTTTAGATCCACATCCCTGACGCGGCATTACAAATACACTGGAATTAACCGCATATTGTTTATTAGTTTAATGCATCTGATTATAATTAACCTGTAACAATATAATGGTCCACAGAATTGTCAAACTATTCCAAAGGCTATAACTGCTCTAGTGTTGTTACTCTCACTGCACCTTCTTCTTCTTACAGCTGCTCCCGTTAGGGGTTGCCACATCAGATCATCTTTTTCCATATTACTCTTACTGCACCACTCGTGAGTATTTATATCACTGCATCTGAGTGTGAATCACAGCTCTACAGCAGCTGATCAGAAAGAGAATTATCGGTATACAGCATCAAGCATACGCTGCCTCAGCCTTGCTGTGTATTGAACTGCTGTCATACGGCAAACGCTTCAGAGCCTTTCCTCGCGGTTCAGAAACAGTATCATCCCAAGAACTCTAAACGCACTCAATCAGTCCATCAAGTGCTCCTTGTAGAACTCTTTGTACTTATAAGTACAATTACCTCACTGTAAACTTGCGATACAGTTATAATATTGCACAACCTGAGCCACTTTATAAACCGCGTATTTACATATGATGACAATATCATTTTAAAGATGAAATGCACCAAAATATGTTTATTATATTATATAGATAAAACTTTAACTTCATTTAAATAATCTATGTTAATAATTAAACATGTGAGGACACGGTGCTGCAACAAGAGAGTCGCTGGCACTCCGTTCATGGATTGTTCCTGCCTCATGCTGTATTCTTGCTGGTGCTAACCTGACACTGGTAGGACAGATGGATAGAATAGTTAAACATGTACTACGAAGATATTTCAATGTTCCTTAAAAGTGTTGAAGAATTAAACACTGTTAGACCCAGACCCAGATCTTGTATAATTCATTTTGAAAGATTATCATTTAAGCTAGAGGTGATGGCACTCCTCAGAAACAAGGAAGATATTATATATGAAAATAACCACATTCATATCTTCCCTTACTTCTCTCCAGCAACAGCTACTAAACGCGCAGCCTTCTACAACATTAAACAGCGGTTACGGCAAGCGTCAAATACAGCCTCTTGTATCCGGCAAAACTGAAAGTGCAATGGCAGGGTCAATTCTACGTCTTCGCTAGCAAGGAAGAAGCAGAAGAGGAATTAAGAAAGCTGATCCCGGGACTATTCTGATACATAATAGTGAGTCATGGCAGTTAATGATAAAGCAACGATTAATAATCTACTGTCTGATCTATTTGTTTAAAATACGGGTTTTTATCCGCATATATTCTCATTATTATTTAGTATTACTAGGTCGCTATCTGTTTATGTTTTATTGTGCTTAATTACTTTTTTTTTTTTGGCTAATTATTTAATCTCTACCCTAAAAAAGACTGTTCAATATCATACCCTTGGTTTATTGTTATTGCTATTACTGCATTAAGACTTGTTATGCTTATTCTGGACACATTTTTAACACCATCCCCCGGGTTTATTATCTGGTTGTATCATCTTAATGCACTAAAACTGCTGAAGACTATATATATATTTTAAGTGCAAATTCTTTTTTTTTCTTTTTTTTTTTAGACTATATTGATAATAGATATTTTTATCTTCTGTACACACTAACACTCTCCAAGTCCCTAGAACCAAGCTTCGCAGTATGGGTGATAGGGCTTTTTCATCTGTGGTGCCGAGACTGTGGAACGCCCTACCTGGCTACCTGAGAGCCCCACAGTCGACTGATGTTTTTAAAGTATACATAGATTTTCTTGTTTTATTATTTTTGTTTTTACTCTGTAGCAGTTTGAGATTTCTAAAATATGAAGTGCAATATAAATAAATTTATTATTAATATTATTATTATCTTTTAACCTTAAAACACTGCTGCATGTGGGCTTATTTTGCTTTGGACGTGCTCTGTCTCTGGGTATATCAGAGGACTGGGACTGTGTGAAATGGGCTTTAGCCTCACTTGGGGAGGCAAAAAGGGAGTTTGGGGGTTAATTGGGGGAGAGAAAGAGAGCAGGCTTGATCTATACCTAATCTATCCTCTTAATCTTTATAATTATAAATACCGACGTAATAATAAGCTGCATGGCAACAACTCTAGGGGAAATAGGAAATTAAGGCAGAAGCTGCCTCACTTCCAGTTAAGACTATAAAATGACATCAAAAACTCAGAATCAGTGTCTCCATGATGGGACAGTTAACTTCGTAAGCTGGAATGTTAAAGGCCTGAATCACGAATTAAAGAGAAAGAAAGTACTCTCTCACCTAACAGGTCTAAATGCTAAAATAGTATTTTTACAGGAGACCCACTTACTAAGCAAGGATCAGTTCCGGCTGCAAAAAGACTGGACTGGCCAAATGTTCCATTCTAGTTTTACGAAGAAAACTAGAGGTGTGGGAATTCTCATACATAGAACAGTACCATTTGTAGCATCAGATGTAGTATTGGATCCTGAAGGGAGATATGTAATGGTCATGGGAGATTTATCTAACTGTAAAATGATTTTGATAAATGTTTATGCACCTAATGTTGATGATAAGAAATTTATACAAAATTTATTTGCATCCATTCCCAATCTGAACACTCATAAAGTTATAATGGCAGGGGACTTTAATTGTGTTCTAAATCCACTTTTAAATAGGACTTCCTCCACAGGGGGAACGGCATCTAACACCGCAATGATAATTACAAAGTTTATAATGGATCACAACTTATCAGACCCCTGGTGTTTTTTAAACCCAAATTCAAGAACATATTCTTTCTACTCACCAGTACATCATTGCTACTCAAGGATTGATTACTTCTTTACACTGTGTGCACAATTATTAGGCAAGTGAGTATTTTGACCATATCATCATTTTTAATGCGTATATTCCAACTCCAAGCTGTATTAACTTGAATGCTTATTGCTTATTGAATGCTTACTGGATTTAAGCACGTCAGGTGATGTGTATTTGTGTAATGAGGGAGGGTGTGGCCTAAGGAGATCAACACCCTATATCAAGGTGTGCAGAATTATTAGGCAGCTAGTTTTCCTCAGGCAAAATGGGCCAAAAAAGAGATTTAACTGACTCTGAAAAGTCAAAAATTGTAAAAAGTCTTTCAGAGGGATGCAGCACTTTTGGAATTGCTAAGATATTGGTGTGTGATCACAGAACCATCAAACATTTTGTTGCAAATAGTCAACAGAAACAGAAATAGTCGCAAGAAACGTGTTGAGAACAAAAGACGCAAATTAGCTGCCAAAGATTTGAGAAGAATCAAACGTGAAGCTACCAGGAACCCATTATCCTCCAGTACTTTCATATTCCAGAGCTGCAACCTACCTGGAGTGCCCAGAAGTACAAGGTGTTCAGTGCTCAAAGACATGGCCAAGGTAAGGAGGGCTGAAACCCAACCACCACTGAACAAGAAACATAAGTTGAAACGTCAAAACTGGGCCAAGAAATATCTGAAGACAGATTTTTTTCAAAGGTTTTATGGACCAATGAGATTAGAGTGACTCTTGATGGACCAGATGGATGGACCTGTGGATCAGTAATGGGCACAGAGCTCCACTCCAATGTGGAGGTGGGGTACTGGTATGAGCTGGTATTTTTAAAGATGAGCTAGTTGGACCTTTTTGCATTGAAGATGAACTCAAAATCAACTCCCAAACCTACTGCCAGTTTTTCGAAGACACTTTCTTCAAACAGTGATACAAGAAAAAGACCATGATTTTATGCAGGCCAATGCTCCATCACTTGCATCGAAGTTCTCACTGCGTGGCCAGCCAGTAAAGGCCTTAAAGATGAAGGAATAATGACATGGCCCCCCTTCCTCATCTGACCTAAACCCTATCGAGAACTTGTGGGCACTTCTTAAACGCTAGATTTACGGGGGAGAAAAACAATACACCTCTCTGAAGAGTGTCTGGGAGGCTGTAGTCACTGCTCCACAAAGCAGATCAAGAAACTGACAGACTCCATGAATGGAAAGGCTTATGACTGTTATTCGAAAGAAGGGTGGCTATATTGGTCATTGATTGATTGATTTATTTTTTTTGAAATGTCAAAGATGTTTATTTGTAAATTTTGAGGTGTTTGTTTATTATTCTCACTATAACAGATGAAAATAAACAAGTGAGATGGGAAAATTTTCATTTTTCCTTTAGTTGCATAATAAATCTGCACACTAATAGTTGCCTAATAATTGTGCGCACATATGTATTCCCTGATGATGTTCACACTCACATTTCCGTTGTGAAACATTCAGGTTTCAGGTTTATTAACATTTTGGATTGACTGATAGCACTGTGTTTGTTCCATATTAAAATTAATCCTCAAAAATACAACTTGCCTAATAATTGTGCACACAGTGTATAGACAATAACTTCTTGCCTATGATTAAATCTTGCAGATACGATGCTATTGTTACTTCTGACCATGCACCTATGATCTTGGAGCTAAAATTACTAAGCCCCATACACTCACCCTGCAGATGGCGCCTCAACCCGCTTCTATTAGCTGACGAGAATTGTACGTAATATATATACAAACAAATCAAATTCTTTCTAGAGACAAATACATCCCCCGAGATCTCTGCAGGAATACTCTGGGAAACTCTCAAGGCCTTCTTAAGAGGACAGATTATCTCATATCTTTCCCACAGAAATAAATCCGAAGCCAAGAAAGTAGCAGAGATAAAAAGCGAAATTACTAAAATAGATGAAGAACACGCCAGACTACCAAGCGAGACTCTGCATAGGAGAAGGCAGGCTCTACATTCGGAATTAAACCTCTTGACAACTAAAGAAACTGAACAACTAATCTACAAATCCAGACATCATTACTATGAACATGGAGAGAAAGCTAATAAGCTTTTAGCTCAACAAATTCACAAGCAAGAAGTGTGCAACGCAATCTCGGTAATCACCAACGCGAATGGAAATAAAATCGTCAAACACAAAATATAATGCACACTTTCAGAGACTACTATAAATCCCTATATACTACTGAGTTTGAAGAAGACAATACACAATCTAATGCATTTCTGGATACATTACAGATACCACAAATAGACTTTTAGTGTGGAGGAACTTGATAAACCTCTGCATTATCAGAATTACTAGATGCTATAAAGTCACTCCAAGGTGGAAAGCAGCAGGCCCTGATGGCTACCCTGCAGAATTTTACAAGAAATTCTCCGCTCAGCTAGCTCCCTCCTATTAGCAACATTTACAGAAGCCAGAGATAACCAATCTCTTCCACAAACCTTTCGCCAAGCACTAATCACTGTTTTCCAAAACAAAATAAGGACTTATTACAATGTGCATCATACAGACCAATTTCACTTCTGAATAACAACGTTAAAATACTCTCTAAAATCATAGCTAGAAGGATGGAGAAAGTGCTCCCTCGTAATATCACAAGACCAAACTGGATTTATTAGGGGCCTACACTTATCTTCAAATCTTCGACGCCTGTTTAATGTAATATACTCACCAACTAAATCAAACACCCCAGAAATATTATTATCATTGGATGCAGAAAAGCATTCGACATGATTGAATGGAAATACCTTTTACTACATTGGAGAAGTTTGGGTTTGGCCCAACATTTGTGCATGGATTAAATTACTGTATACTAACCCAGAAGCTTCAGTTTGCATCAACAACATTTGCTCAGACTACTTTAAACTAGAACGTGGCACTAGACAAGGATGCCCTTGTCACGCTGCTGTTTGCATTGCCATTGAACCACTGGCAATACATTGTCGAAATACTGATCAGATAAAGGGGATTAGCAGAGAAGGACTGGAACAGAAAATCTCATTATATGCAGATGATATGGTACTGTATATATCGGACCCAGAAAATTCTGTGCCTGCAGTCTTAGCAGCACTCACAGAATTTCAAAAGATCTCTGGTCTCAGAATTAATCTGAATAAAAGTGTACTCTTTCCAGTGAATTCTCAAGCATATAATATTAGATTAGATACCCTACCTTTTATCATTGCAGAACAGTTTAAATACCTAGGGTAAACATCACAAGTAAACATAAAGCTCTTATCAACAAAATTTCGCGTCTGCATGGAAAAAATTAAACAAGACTTGCATAGATGGTCAACCCTTCATCTCACACTAGCTGGAAGAATTAACACTGTTAAGATGAATATTCTTCCTAAGCTCCTTTTTATTTCAAAACATCCAATATACATTAATAAATCATTCTTTAAGCAATTAGATTCAACAATAACCTCATTTATTTGGAATTCAAAACATCCACGCATCAAAAGAGCGACCCTACAAAGACAAAAGGCAGAAGGCGGCATGGCTCTACCTAACTTCCAGTTTTATTACTGGGCAGCAAATATACAGGCGATAAGAACCTGGACACAAATAGAAGAACATACACAGGCTTGGACCACAATAGAAGTAAAATCCTGCAGTACTTCTTTGTATTCCTTGCTCTGTGCTCCAATAAACACACGTTATCGGCAATACTAATAACCCAATTGTGCTCCACTCACTTAGAATCTGGAACCAATGTAGAAAGCATTTTAAGACGGAGAACCACCTCTTTCAACCTTCACAAACATATGCAGTTTTAATATCTGGAAAAAATTTGGAATTAACTTGCTTAGAGATCTTTATATAGACAACGTCTTTGCATCCTATGAACAATTACATTCCAAATTTAACATTCCAGCTACACATTTCTTTCACTATCTTCAAATCAGGAACTTTGTTAAACAGAACCTTCCAGATTTTCCTCATCTTGCACCCTCATCCATGCTGGAAAAATATTGCTCAATCTCAAGGACTTAGACTCCATCTCTACAATATATAAAATCATTTTACAATCCCTCCTTTCAAAGATCCAAGAGGACACTGGGAAAAGATCTCTCAATTAATATATCAGAAAAGGAGTGGAAAGTAGCAATGCAGAGAATTCACTTGAGCTCCATATGCGCAAAGCATACAATTATACAACTCAAAATTATATATCGAGCACATCTGTCTCAACTAAAACTCTCCAAAATGTTTCCAGGGCATGATCCAACCTGTGAACGTTGCAACCAAGTCCCAGCCTCACTGGGTCACATGTTCTGGGCCTGCACCAAATTAACATTATTCTGGACAAAAATTTTGAATTACCTCTCAGACAGCCTTGGACTCACAATCCCTCCTAACCCATTAACAGCTGTGTTTGGGGTTCTTCCAGAGGGGTTTAAAGTGGAGAAAGACAAACAAACTGTGATTGCATTCACTACACTTTTGGCACGCAGGCTTATTCTGATAAACTGGAAGAACCCAAACTCTCCTCTTTTAAGTCAGTGGGAAACTGATGTGTTATACTATTTGAAATTGGAAAAATCAAATACTCAGTAGAGATCCGTACAGACTTTTTCAAAACATGGCAGGATCTAATCAGTAATATTTTAAAATAAGCTCAAAAAGCACAGAGAATTTATTAATTTAGGTATGTTTACAAGCCTTAAATTTCACGTCGTTTGGCTTGCTCTCTCTGTCAGGGGTGGGGATTGACCTGTTCTTAACTTATCTTTTCTTTTGTAAAAACTTGATTGCTTTGTATGGATTGCAATAAAATTAATAAAAAAGAAAACAAAAAAAAGAGAAAAAAAAGTTTTGAAGAATCGGCGTTCTAAGCTTACAGATGGCTTAACGTCTATCACAGAGCTGATTGTATGGTGATTGGGCATTTGGACAAAGAAAAGTAAGGACAGGAATTGGAGGTTAGTACGTTTGAAAGAGACAGTGCTGCTACAATAACGTATTTCATCGAAGGTCACACATGGCGCAGCAAGCATCTTGCATGAGATATGAACAATCACTGCGCCACCATGTTCCCATGTTTAATAACATGCTTTACCTCCTATCATCATGAAAATATCACTTATACACTCAGTATTTTAATTATTCAGAGAGCTGTAATATCACAAATGTAATGGATTCTGTGTCCTGTTGGAAGAAGAAAAAGCCTGGAAGTAAGTAGTGATTCACACACATAGAGCACATAGAAGATCAAATACAAAGCAAAGCATTTAAGGTGCTACTTTAGTTACGATGGTATCTGAGAAACTAGTAAATTAAATGAAGTTTATGATCTACTTTAATGACAAAATAAACTACTTAATTAAAGTGGAAATTTTGAGATTAAAGTTGACATTTCATGCTTTTTTCCCACTGTGTGACCTTTTTTTTCTCTGTACCCTAATAAGCTTTCATATGACACTCAGACGGTGGGCCACGACTCACCTTTTCACAGCGACTTTGATATCTGACAACTTTTTTTTATTTTGGACACTGTGCGACTTTGTGAACTTGAGCTTTCATGTTTCTCCGACACGCTATGTCTCTCAAACACCTTTCACTGGTTTTCTTGAAATGAGTGACACTTGAGAATGTAATCAGTGTAAGATCTTAACGGCTCAGGAGGATGTGAGAACCTTTCGAACGGTTTACTCAACATGGATCTCATCGTGTAGGCAGACAGAAAATGGCCGCTTTACCGTGTGTTTTCCTAAGACAGTGACACAGTCAGCAGGAGAGAAGATGCATAACAGAATCAAATGAAAGGTGAAGCACAATAGAAAAAGTTTGGAAGCATCAGTGAGGAGGACAATCAGACAATTATAAAATTAACAAGCAAAAAAACTAGGCTAGTGAGTTGCAAAACTTGAAGCACATCAATGGTGCATCATCTAAATTTAAGAAAACCTCAATAGTTAGAGAACGTGATTATGTTTAGAAATTTTAGGTGCTCATAAATATTTTACTAATTCAAATTAAAATAAAATAATATATATGACTTTTATGGTACAAAAATCTTCAAAGATAAATATCAATAAATTAGCTGTATAAGCCTGTGCTGTAAAAAGCCTGGGGCCCTAGAAACTATTGAAATGGTCAGAAAAAAAAATTCAAATGTAGAGATGTCAGGTAATTGAAAGGAACTACTCCGGGCATCTCTCGCCTAGGAAAAGGGATACTGTTTTGCCGATGTTAGCAGCTAAGCAACTTTGTCTTTCTTCTGAGGTTTTGTTTTGCTGACATGCTGGCCCCACTTGTGTTATTAGTGGCTAAGCAAGTTTTCAGTTTCCTTGGAGGCAGAGCCCTTACCCCGACTCCACCTCTCACTTCTGGGCCGGACAGACACACACACTTCCACGCGTAGAGGTTGTGATAGACGGCCGGCAGCTCAATCCAGCCAGGAAGTCTCTGAACTGGAAGAGTGGAGGAAGGCAGCCTTTCCAGGATCTGCCTCCCCCACAATGCTAGCTGGCAGCTCCCCTGGCCCCAGATTCCCTCAGGGCATCCTGGGACATGGAGTCCATTTTTCGCAGCCTTGTTGGGTGCCATGGGCACTGCCAGGGTGAGCTCATAAAGGACCTGGGGACTCCTACTTTTCCTAAAACCCTGAAGTACTTCGGAGTCAGGAGGACAGAAGCCCACAGTACTTCCGGGCTGCTTGAGAACTGATGATGTGTTGTTTGATCCGGAAGAAGAGGAGGAGCACTTCCGGGTAAAGAAACATATATAGGACTGATCGAGCAAGCTGAGCCAGATTTGGGAGGTAGTGTGACGGAGTTGTGGGAGAGGAGGATTGTATAATTGCATTGTTATTGATTATTGGGAATTGTGGCACTTTGTGCACTTTATTTAAGAAAATAAGTAGAAATTCCACTTGGTGCTTTTAAACTTGTATCCTGAATGTCTGTCTGTTGGGTTTCACGGGGCAACAGCGCCCTCTAGCATCCACAATGTTTATATTTAAAATAATAGAAACTATGATTAAACATACAGGAGTGCATGCACCTGTTTTTGGATATTCTGCTAACAATTCAAAAAGGTGAGTGTATGAATGAGTGTAAGCAAACATGAGTCAGGAGAGACACTTGCCTTTTCACCTGGTATTCCAGCCCACTGTGATCATACATGGAGATAAAATGCATACACATAAATGAACAATCTTTATTGAGTACTTTCAAATTCAGGACACTTGATGTGCCACACACAAATGTCAGCTGCAAGTTCTGACAAATAAAGTTTAAAAAATAGAAGGTAAATTTGTAAACTTTAATTAATGTTGTATGCTGAGATTAAGTCAAGGAAAAATATATACTGACAATAATTTTAAACTAGAAAAATTCTTTAAAATCAGGGCATCTGCAGTAGTTACCAAAGTCAGATATTATGAAAAAGGGCCTCTGTCAGAAATTTTATGATGTGGTGCAAAATGGTTTCATCCATCCATTTCCCAACCCGCTGAATCCGAACAGGGTCACGGGGGTCTGCTGGAGCCAATCCCAGCCAACACAGGGCACAAGGCAGGAACCAATCCCGGGCAGGGTGCCAACCCACCGCAGGAAAATGGTTTCAGGACCCCATTAGCCATCATTTTTTTTTATCCCCAATGGTTTTATTAAGGTCAAAAAAGTATGGAAAGCACTTTTGAGGCCTTATGCCCTTATACCTGGTCCTCCATTTTTGCTTGCATTCATATCAAGAAGTGATCATACTAAGAACAATAAAACATAAAAACACAATAATCAGAAATGTCTTTCTATGTAAATATTTGTTTATAAATTTGCATTGAAAATAATGTGTTTACAAATGGGGTTAATAATGTTAAGCTTTAATTATACCTTTGTTTTAATTTGTTTGAAATTTGGAGACAAGGAATACAAAACAAAAGAGCACCTGGGGAATGCATTTGGAAAAGCTGCTATAGGAGGCTGACTTAATGAATGGGAATTCCTGACCATAATTGTTGAGGATTGTTTTTGTTTTGTGGTACTAATTTTAGCACTCACTGTCATTAAACAACTGGGTGTTTTTTTGTTTTTTTTTGCTTGTACTTCAATTTAAAAATGACATTGTAGCATTTGTTTATAGATTCTTTTGTTTCTGATCCAGTGCCAATATCTTTATGCCAGCCTTGTTGAGTTTGAGTTTCACTTATTTTTTATAGCACTGGTTTTGCTAGCCTGATGCCTAACCTTAATCTTTTGCCATCCAGGCTCAGAAATGGCCACCTAACAACTAGTGCATGACTCCAAAGAAAACCTGAAAAACACTTACGAGAAGCAGAAGCTGTTGCAGCTGATCCAGATCATTGGTGAACAACTTGTTGTACAGTCCGGTAGCATAGGTGTACATAACTCTAAGTCTAGGTCTAGGTCAAAGAGAAATCTGAGGCCTGGGCACAAAATATATAAGTGGAAAATGAAAAATAAGTTGAGAGCCAAATATGTAGTCCTAGCACACGGCCTACTTGTAATATAATTAACTATTCATTAAAAGAGTGCAACATAACATTTATCCCCCAAGAGATGCAGCCAAATGTATGCCATCAATTCTGAAGACACACTGACCCTGATATCGTGGTGGCATAACCTCAATTAAATAAGATGATAAACAAAAATAGCATCGTCATTTAAAATTTTAATTCAGAATTAACAACAACAATGACTTAGTAGAGTTACCAGACTTTAAATAAAACAAAAACATATGTAGAAAACAAGTACATTATGACAAATTGCTACTGCCCAGTTTTTGCTCTTGCAGGCACATGTCTACTTGAAATAAGCACACACTGCTTTTCTAACATTAGATTTTTTTTTAAGATTTGTTCACACATTTGAATTCTCAGGTATTCCCTGTTGATGAACATTATTGAGTTACATTGCAACTGAAAGAGAAAGACTCTAAGTGGAATGCCTCAGGCCAGCCAAGGGCTACAGCTTATTGTCAAGTAAGAAGTACATTAACTATGAGTTCTCAGCACATATATACTGGGATTGATAAACGTTTATTGTACTTTAATTTTTCCTGTTGTTTGAAATTAGAACTGTTTTATATCAAGTTATGTTCAAGAGGTATGCTAGAGCTTCAGATTTGTTGGCATTAGCCACTGTATATTTCCTGCTACTGTATTTAAGAAACTCAGTATCTGTAATAATGTATGTGTAAAATTCTTTTTATTTCAGTATAAGATTTAAACAAAGAAATGTGCTGATGAGAATTGCCACATCCTTTTTTAAGTATTAGATGTAACAGTTGAAAATGTTTATTTTGCTCGTGGAGCAAAGCAATTGCTTACATAAGGCTGCTAGCCTGAAGCACTTCGGGATTAATTTGGCCAGTAGACAAGAGGCATTTCAGGGCTTGAACATTCTTCATTAAAGTCTAAGAAAAAGACAGTTCTAGCAGTTGTCAACCTGGGGATTATGAAATCGGCAAAACTAACTCTTAAATAGGAAATTAGGGGATCAAAAACTTTGTTTCAAAGGTGGGAAAAGAAACTTCAGCTTCTGCATTTCACATAGCAGTTGGTGCTTTGGCACACTTCTGAATGTGTCAATGTCAGATCAGCATGCCAGTCTTTGCTAGCCATTAAAATAATTCCTTTGGTGTCTCAAAGCTGCTGAAACCTCAATTATGTGGGATTACATTGAAAAACTGGCAGACAAAGATAAAGAAAAAAAGAAAGAGAGATTGACAAAGAGTGACAGCATAAAAAAATAAATTATACTATATGGTGATGCTACTCTGTATGTGCACAGAGTTAAAGAGGGGATCTAAAAATAACGGATGGGGAGAAGAACATTCTTAGTAGGGTCAGGATGTAACATGTTAAGGAGAAGTCATTCTAAAGCATGCATACAGTTATGAGAAATACAAAAAGCCTAAAAAAGAGGCTAATTAACAAAGGGAGCCAACATTGAAGATAGTAACCGGAATTATAACATGCCTGTAACATGCAAATGTGACACAGGAGAACAGCATCATTGATGTTCAGATTTCCAGAGACAATATCAGCAGGCAAATGATAGAAACTTTTTGAGCGTTTAAGGTCTGCCAGGAGTTCAGAATACTGAAATGTAACTAGAAGCCTCAGAGAGTTCACTGACTATGGAAACTGTGATACACACAAGAGGATGGTATGTTCATTGGCCAAAACGACACAAGGAATCAGGATAGACAAAAGTGAAATAAATCATTCCTACTGGTGATCTCAGTTGAAAAAAATGCCAGTCAAAAATGTAGGTACAGTATATTCAGACTTGAAGTGTAAATGAAAAGTATATCCACATGACCAATAGTCCAAAATGTAAAAGGCCACTAAACCTCTCAGTTGGGTAGCTTTCCTATCCATTTAAGATTTAAAGACTGCTATTCATATGTAAACAACCAAAGACTAAAATCACAGAGGTCATTGAATTGTACTTAATGGTATTTCTCCAAACACTAAGAGCTGTGAATAACACTGCTACCTCGTGGCATTTAGACCATGACTCGTAGCTGCTGGTAGTAGACATTACCTGTGTTTTTCTTCCATTTACTTTGGAAACTCATTCTTCCTCCTACAGTCTAAATCAATGATGATAAACCAATTGTTGAGTCTTAACTCACTTGGCCCATGTACACATGGACAGTCCAGGAATAGTCCTTGTCCTGTGCATGATGCTTTTGAAACAGTCTGTTTGTTCCCTAATAACCCTATGAGGGAAGTCCTTGTTTAATAAAAAGAATGGATAGTTTTTAAAATCTGTATATACAATCAGGGCCCACTCTGAATGGATGAATAGTAATGTTCTCAAACTAAATAAAGAGAAAACTGAAATTTTAGTAATTGGCAATAATGGATTCAGTGAGGTTATCAGAAATAAACTTGATGCACTAGGTTTAAAAGTTAAGACGGAAGTAAAAAATTTAGGGGTAACCGTTGACTGTAATCTGAATTTTAAATCGCATATTCATCAGACCACTAGGACAGCATTTTTTCACTTAAGAAACATAGCTAAAGTTAGACCTCTTATATCATTGAAAGATGCAGAGAAATTAATTCACGCTTTTGTTTTCAGTAGACTAGATTACTGTAACGCATTCCTCTCGGGACTACCCAAAAAAGACATAAATCATTTGCAACGAGTGCAGAATGCAGCTGCTAGAATCCTAACTGGGAAAAGAAAATCCGAACACATTTCTCCAGTTTTGATGTCACTACACTGGTTGCTTGTGTCATTCAGGATTGACTTTAAAATACTGCTTATGGTTTTTAAAGCCTTAAATAATCTCGCTCCATCTTATATATCGGAATGCCTGACGCGTTATATTCCAAATCGTAACCTTAGATCTTCAAATGAGTGTCTCCTTAGAATTCCAAAAGCTAAACTTAAAAGAAGTGGTGAGGCGGCCTTCTGCTGTTATGCACCCAAAATCTGGAATAGCCTGCCAATAGGAATTCGCCAGGCAAATACAGTAGAGCAGTTTAAAACACTGCTGAAAACACATTACTTTAACATGGCCTTTTTATAACTTCACTTTAACTTAATACTGATACTCTGTATGTTCAATTCTTCATAATAATTATTCACAGTGGCTCCAAAATCCATACTGACCCCTACTCTCTCTTCTGTTTCTTTTTCCGGTTTCTTTGTGGTGGCGGCCTGCGCCACCACCACATACTCAAAGCATCATGATGCACCAACATTGATGGACTGAAAGCCAGAAGTCTACGTGACCATCATCATCAGGTCCTTCCATGAAAACCCTAAATACAAAGAGGACTGTTTGACTTATGTTAGGTAGATTGCCCAGAGGGGACTGGGCGGTCTCTTGGTCTGGAACCCCTACAGATTTTATTTTTTTCTCCAGCCTTTGGAGGTTTTTTTGTTTTTCTGTCCACCCTGGCCATCGGACCTTACTCTTATTCTATGTTAATTAATGTTGACTTATGTTTATCTTTTATTGTGTCTTCTATTTTTCTATTCATTTTGTAAAGCACTTTGAGCTACATTTTTTGTATGAATATGTGCTATATAAATAAATGTTGATTGATTGATTGATTGATTGACTTTATTAGGAACAGTACCAGGTATTGTCTAGTATGCCCTTTTACCTCCAGAAAAGAATGACTTCCTCTCTGGCTATTCTTTTTTGAGCTTCGTCATTAACAAAATGTTTTCATGCATAGAAAAGCTGCTCACTGGTCTCTTTTGTTTATTGCTCCAGTCTCTGGAAACTGTTAAAGTTGTAATGCATGACAATTGTACGAGGGCAAATGTTTCTGAGATGTTGAAATCACAACATTTGGCACCAATAATCAAACCGTGTTCAGAGTTTGTAAGATCACATGCCCTGGCCACTTGAAAGTTTCATCAAACAAGAACTAAACCTCTTAAGCATATTGTTTGCACTAATAAGCAATTGTAGCCACTTAATGTGTTATCTTTTTATACTTTGTTAGTGGTGCAATTCGATACAAGAAATGCTATCTTATCTGTTTATCCTTATTTCCATATATAGGGCAAAATGATCATCCAGTAATTAGCAAAAACGCTTTCACATCTTTCCACATCAGCTCGAGTACTGTATTTAGCTGAGTGTGCATATTTGGTGCATGTCTTTTGTTGAAATTGTTTTGTTGCCCACACTTCTGAAGACACATGTAAGTAAGATATGCAGTTAAGTACTTAACTGTACTATGTACAAATGAGAGTAAACTTAATTTGAAGTGACTTGGTATGATGCTGGTGAGTAAATGTGTGTGAGTCTGCACTGTGAATGGTGTCCTTTCCAGGGCTGCTTTCTGGTATGAATGCAATGCTCCCAGAATATGCTTTTATTCCTGTCGCTCTATAATAAAAGTCTCATAAGATAAACCTAACCTGTAACTATAAATGCAAAGGTAATATGACATGTCCACCAGATCAGTGTCTTTGGAGAGTCATTGTGAGTACTTATTTTGTGGATTTTTTTTTTGGATTTTGATGTTTTCTTGCTTTGTTTTTAGTTACTTATTTCTGGTTTGTGGATTTTGATCTTGGTTGCCTTTTTAGGCATATCAGTATTGCTTGTTGTTTGATGTTTTTGTATTTACTTAACCTTTATAATACATCTTCATTATAGTTTGCAAAGAGCCAGGGTTATTACACAGATGTGTGTGCCTTGGGCCTCTATCTCAGTATTTTTGAGACAGATTACACAAAAACTACCATAAAACAGTCCAACAAAAGGTGCCACTAACTTCAGAAACATGGCATTTTCAATCAATCTTATCCACCACTGTCTTAGGGCCTAGTCAGTAAAATGAAATGCTTGCTTTCTGGGGTTAATACAGTATATATAATTGGGCAACCTTTACCTGTTTTCTGAGGTCAGTGAATAAGTTTTTCATTTTATAAATAAGTTTCTGTAACAAATGTAGATTGTTTTATTTAATTTTGAACTGTTTCCGACACTATTTTGTTTATCATGGGTGTTGCTATTTTTTCTTGATATTGCTATGGGCGCCTTGTGGTTGGTGTCAAGATTACAGAGGACACAATCTAGAAAGTGATTCTTGCGGAGTTAAATATCTCCTGATGCAGCCATGTGTCTCCCTTAAGTGCCTTTGTGCTGAAATACTTATCCTTTTGTGTACTTTTGGTTACAACCCTGTTCTTGAATTTTTTCTTTGATTTTTTTGAGTTGTCTTAGTCATGTCTCCTGTTCTATGTACTAACCACATCTTTTCTTCTGATCAGGTTCAGTAAGCAGAATCATAAGTACTTCCCTCCAAGCTACATGTATACTGGATGAGGAGAATAAAGCTTTTACTGATGTGGAGGTATTAAAAAAGAAAGAATTATAGGCATTTATTGGAACTTGCTCTAGATTAATCTATGGATAAAATGTTTCAATCAGTGAAACTGTTAACTCTGTCAATTGCAACTGCTGCACATTGTGTTCAAGTCATTGTAGAGAAAATCTAAATTAGATTGCAAAGATTATGAAGCTGATCATGTATCAATAGCTCTTTGTGAATCAACAGACAACACAAACATGGTGAAATTGTGAATTTATGTCTGATATTTTGATGTAGCAGAATTCAGAGAGTAACAGTAGGCACTTCCAAAGGGTTTTTGTATGGTATGTGAGCCCAAGTCAGATGAGGTCAGGTTGAAGAGCATGCACTGGTACAGTGTTTTGCCGCACCCACCACACAACAAAACAGCTTGGGAAACACATCGCCCAGTTCTACCCTCCTGAAATGACCATCTATCTGCCTCAGCCAGGTGTTAATGTGTGTCCCCTTGGTCCTGATCCAGCCACTTGGGTCCTCAACAATGAGGATCCTGCAAGCCGGATCACCCTCGAGGAACTGCACACACAATGCAGGTAATGTGTCACATTTGGGACTCCATGAGTAGCTGCTCGTTCGACACAAGGTCAAACCAGCGGTACCCGAGGATTCTCTGAAGAGGTGCTACACTAAAGGAGTCCAGTCTTTGTCTCAGGTCACTGCATAGGATCCATGTCTTGCAACCATATAGCAAAACAGGAAGCACCAGAACTCTGAAGACTTGGACTTTCAGACTTCCACACACCCCTTTCCAGCAACCCCATGACACCCTATGCTCTCCCAATCCATGTACTGACTTCATAGGAAGAGTTGCCAGAGACATTAATGTTGCTGAGTGAGGCTGTGCCCAAGATGTCTTTAAATGCCTGGATCGTGATTTTTATCCAGGACATGTGAGCCCAGACAATTAGAGTCCTCATTTGGTCTCACGAGAGCCCCAATCAGAGCCTCCATTGACTCCGCAAAGATCACAGCATTGTTGGCAAAGTCAAGATCAATGAATCATTCCTCACCAACAGATACTCCATAGCCGTTGGACCCCACAACCGCTCTCAACATCCAGTCCAGTGCATTGAACAGAGTAGGAACAAGAACATACCCCTGACGAACTCCAGACTCAAGTAGGAAAAACGCAGAGTTTATGTCTCCACTATTCACAGCACTTACAGTACCTATGTACAGGTCAGCAATGACATCCAGCAACTTCATGGGGATCCTGCAAAGTCTCAGAATGTCCCACAGGACAGCTTGATCAAAGGAGTGAAATTCTATGTGAAAATCGACAAAAGCTACAAACAAAACTCTGATGAAATTTGCATTAATTTATTTATTTATTTGAGCCCATTCCTCTGTAATTGAAGTGTCAATGTTGAAGTGATTATCTATTTATATCACTGTAGATTGTAAGATGTGAACTTTGAAAATGAAGCAGCAAACATATAATAGATTACTTTATCTAATTTTGTTAAAAGTGCTCTCCCACACCTTGCATGTCTTTTTAATATGAAATCAGTATCATTATTCCACTTCTAAGCATTGATACATGAGCATTAATGAAATTGCAACAAAAGATCATTATAAAGTAACAAAATGTCCTGATTTTATTCTATCCTACTGTGTGAAATACAAAATGGAATTGGTGTGAATTATATGGTGAGTAAGCAAGTTAGGTAACAATTTCCTTAATTAGACAATAGTTATTGCAGTTAATATGACATTTAATTATATATTAACAAAATGCTTTGTGTACAGAGGGATATTTTGGACAAAATTAAATAAATAAATAATTGTGCAAATAAATAAAAGTACAATTAAATAAATACATATGTCATGAAGTATGTTTTTTTTTGCTTATTTATTTATTTTATTTTGTCTGAAATATTCTTAAATACCCAGCATGAAATAAGCCAAGCAATGAAAAATGTCACTTTCACCCATCAACATAAGAAGGCTTAGTGACTGGTTGAGTAACCCGCCTGTTCCAAAGCAAGCAAAATGCATGCTCAGAGTTATGATTATGTGTGTCCATGGCAAATATGACTGCAAGAAATAGTTCAGAGTTGCTATGTGAAGCGGCATTTTAAATTCAGGAAGCTCTAAACTATGGTTGCAGTGTTACAGTTTTCAGGGTGATGCAGCTCTACGTGTAAAATGGCTTTCAGTGTTGTTGAAGTGAAAGAAATACTGTGATGAGCTTTTATCAAGCACATGAAATGTTATTTTGTACACAAAGTTATTGGTGTATTTCAGAAATTAAATGTGTTTCTTTATTTAACAGGAGTGGTGGCTTGGCAGTTTGTCACATATTGGGGCTCAAACTGCACAAGGAGGTCTTTTAGGTCCAACAGAAGGATGCCTTCTCCAAACCTAGTGCATTACATAATGTATACGAGTACACATAATTTCTGTTGTCTAAGTGATCACATCACTACTAAAATACCAAACGTATTCATCAAAGAGAGCCTTGATGCCTCAGGTTTGTAATATTATACGATCACAAATAAGTACTCCAATTGACATAAATGTAAGAATGGAAATTGAGGCATAATAATGGTTTTGCAGAATAATTTCAACAGTGTGAACAGCCAGTACCACACGCAGTGCAGAAACTCACTGAAGTGTATTTGAAAACGGGTTGGTTTCATAGTTATACAAGCTAATGACTACAGATGTTCTTGCATTGAGTTTGATATAATGCACCTCAGACAAAAACTTTCCTAAAAGTTCATATAAAGTGTGACTTACGCTCTTTATTTTTCCTCAAATTGGAAACTCCATAGTAAGCAGAAGAATTATGAAAAATCTTTTTTACTTTTATAAAAGAAAGAAAAATTGAGACTGAGTCTTGCTATTATAAACATATTACTTGGGGGTCAGCTAGAACTGGTGACTGGGGTAATTGAAGACTGTGTAACCTGACTACAGAGCCAGAATACAACTAGTATATGTCAAAACTTAAATGTTTTATGTGCATTTACTGAAAAAGCAGGGATAAATTGTTAATTTTTATTTTTCTGTTCTTTGAGCAGCTGAATGTTATATTATATCACCAAAAATCATCCCCTGTAAAGTTTTTCAATTTAACTCCAAGGCAACACAGCACTTACTGAATACAAAGAGAACAAAATATCTCACCTTCCCTGTCATACGATCTACCAGCTCTATCCACAACGAAAAAGGACATAGCAACATAACAAAGGTTTAAAAACAGACATAAGGCTGAAATCATAGTTTAAGTTAATTTATATTTCATATAGCCAGTTTGTTTTGCATAGTAACACTACTTTAACTTATTTGAAAAAATATATACTGTATAATGTTTTTTCCTGCCCACTATGGAGTGTTAGTTGGTCAACACCTTTTGTTGTACCTAATCCAAAGATGTCACAGGATTTAACATATCTAACATTTTATTCTTGCAAAATCATGATGCTCCTGTCAGAGACTTCTCTGACTTTTCCATTCCCAACCTCAATCCACTTTTTAATCTTACCTAAAATTTACTCTTGATTTCATATTGATTTAAAGATCCACCTGTCCAACTCATTCATTGGTCAAGAATCCTGTTTTCAGTTCAGATGCACAGTATCTTTCCTGTTGATTTTCAACCCAGGATTTTCAGGATAAACTGCTAGTAATATTAAAAATGTACAAAGTTTGCATATTTTGTCCATACAATTTTTTTCTTTTTTTCACATTATTTGTCATTGTTCCTGATTTGGTATCCACAGGGTTCTGTTGAGTTTGAATTTTCAATATGTAATTTCTTCATGAACATTTGTAATTCTGATTCATGCAATGAAAGCTTTGTTAGGAAAATAAGCCCAGTTTAAATAAAACTTTTTTTTTACTGACAGAAAAGTGATTAACTAAACATTAAATCAAAACATGCTGTGTTTAATACTTTTTTGGTATTTATTAAAGAATGATAATCTTTGCACTGCAATTTAAATCACTACAATTCTATTAAATTAATATGTATACTTGATAAAGTAAAATTACATTTTACTTGGTGAACCACACAATTCTCTCAGTAAAACCAAGTCAATGTGAGAACTTGATTAGTCAGATTTAGAAAAATCCTTATTGATCCGTAAGTTCTATTCATTGTAGATTCAGATATTTAAGCCACATTCTTGTATTTTGATGCACAAACTTGCTCCGCTGTGAGATAACCTTATGACTTCTACAGTATGTTGTATGTAAACTTTAAGCATGAAAAAGTTCATACTTTAATTTCTCCTTCATTCTTCACATTTCTTTTTCAAATAATTCTAACAATTGTCTCTGGGTGGAAATTGAGTTCTATTTTCAGTAACTCTCATATCTATCTCACATTCATGTGCCCTTTTTATAACAGATATCCAATCAAAATTAAATCTATTATAAAACCTCAATCCTTTCAAAGGTATTATTTAAGAAGTGAAATGATTTTCATTTTCAAAATGAGAGCAAAATCTTCTTAGAGGACCTTACCTTTCTGAAGGGTAATATAAGGATATGGGTTGAATATTAATAACTAGCAGTTCATTTAACGTTAAACAACACGCCACTCCACTTGAAGACCATTCTGAATCCTCTACTTTAAGATGATAAATGGTTTTAGGTCAATCAATTGCAATTTCAGTTAATGAGCTCTTATACAAGCTACTTATTTAAATCCCAAGAGTGTCGCATGCTCTGTTTGCAAGATACTGATATATCTGGTGATATAAGATGTTGATCACCCTGTGTGGAAATGTTATTTTTAACAATCAATTATGTGCTTTTTTCCCATCTATTTAGTGCTTTCTCTGCAGGGAAAGATTATGTGGTGTATTCTCATTTCATGATGCTGACACTTAAAAACACTGGCTAAACTAATTGAATTATAACATATTCTGACAAATATTCCTAAGATTCTCTAGTCTAAAGTAGACATCTCTGGCCCTAATCCTCATTGGCCTTACACTATAATTCATTATAAGTTAATTACTTTTAATGCCTGGGTTTGATTATTCATTAACTAATCCACTTAACAAAAATAAAATATACTTTGTATAAAATACAAATAAAATATAACACTTCCATACGAGTATTTCTGTTATTCACGTTCTGCTTCTGTTCTTTGTTTTGTTTATATTTTGGTGTTTCCACCTTTATGAATCAGGACATCATCTAGCATGCCACTAATACATGTTTGTATGCGACAAGTGTCCCAACCAGCAGACACACTTTTCTGTGCAGAATTGACAGGACCACTAGTTTTTCTGAATAAATTTTTATTCACAAGTCAAACTTACTAAATGAACAAAGTTAAAAAGTAATGTAATCTAGTTAGTTAAAACTATAATTTAAAAAAAGTTATAAACCAAACACTGGCTACCCAGCCCCCAAGCCAATTCTAACCCTAGACTGAAAGAAGTGCCCAAATGACCAAAAATATTTAGAGGTCACAATTGTCCAGCTCCTCTTGCCACTACCCTCTAATCTTGTACAGCATGACAAAAAGTGCCAAAATGTAATATAGGATAAATGACCAGTGGATAAATAGATTAAAAAAAAGAAAAAGGTAAAGTAAAAAAAAAAAAAGAGTACAGAGAGGAAACTATAAATCTGCTGTTGAGTGTTCCATTAACCTCTATTGAGGCAAAGGTGTATTGTTCATATATCAAAGAAGTTTATCTGTCTCAGCTTTATCCAAACTAAAAGCCTTATCCCACATGTCTATAGATTCAGCAGGTCCTTTTTTAATTTAGTTTCCAAACATTAATGGTAAACAACGTGGTGAAAGGTGAACAACAAATTGGAAGAGCTGACTAGTTTGGAAGATTTTCACTTCTTAAGTAAAGGTTTGGCAGAAATCATACCCAACACAAAATCAATGCACAGTGGGCACACTTGGTAAAATAAAAATATAGAAAAGAAGGGGAAAGGAAAAATACAGAATAGGAGATGGGAAGTGACACTCAGCTTACAACACTGTATGGCTAAGGGTTAGGAGCAAAGTATACAGTATGTAAGAAATTCCTAGTCTTATTTAAGGGAGCACTGGAGATAATGCCCATGCCAGCGAGATGCAACAGAATAAATTGGCAAGTTAATTTTTTTTAACTATGTTTCATATAAAATATCATCTCAGTAAAGTGACGCACCATTACTATAAATTCAGGCAGTGAATACTGCATTGGTTTTTTGGTGCTTTGTTCAGTGAGGCCAACCGGGAGGGACTGTATTTAAAGTCTTTTTTCATCTTTGATGTTGTTTTCTTCAAAATTAAGTCACCTTTTTATTCTGTACTGGTAAAGAGCCTTGAGAATCTAGACAGAGAACTTTCAAAAACTTGCTTAAGGATTTTGTGTTTCTTTTATTTCTTCCTGTTTAGCTTGACATCTCACATTATGCGGAGGCTATTTTATTTTAGTTCAATCAGCCATCTCCTACTTACCTGTGTAAGAAAACAAAGGGAACAAGATAAAGGTTTGGGGTGATCCACCTCGTATATTGCCAGGTTCACTGTAAGGCAAAATATGTTTAAGTTAGAAACAACAGTAGTCTCTTCGAATCAAGTCATCTAACAGACTACAAACCAGGAGGATCATCGGGTTTATATGGTGGAGAGGGAGGAAGAGGTGGGTGTCAAGGGGAAGTAACATCATCCCAGGGGCGGTCTTATGCTGAAACAGGAAGTGAAGTTTTTAAGTGTTCCTGCAAGGAATGAGAGAAGGTATTAGTGCACATAATCAGTCCCATGCAGCGCTTTAACAATAATTAGACCTTGCAATTGACTCCCATGCATGCTTGTGTGACACCGGCAACTGTCATTTGTCTGTTCATCCAGCCCACCAGCAAGAAGGTGGGTAACCTGTAGCTATCTAGTTAGCTAAACAGAAATGTAATGGCTGTTATGTTTGTCAAGCAACTGAAAAGTCTAATCAAATATCAAGAAAAAAAATATTTTTTTAGTGATGGGATAAGTAGGTGCATCTAAAGATATGCCAATTTACATGGACATATTTCAGTTTTATCCATAAAATTTCACTTTTTTCAATCACAGTTCCTGCAGATCATGATTATTATTAACTAGCAAAATACCCGCACTTCGCAGGGGAGAAGTAGTGTGTTAAAGAAGTTATGAAAAAGAAAAAGAAACATTTTAAAAATAATGTAACATGATTGTCAATGTAATTGTTTTGTCACTGTTATGAGTGTTGCTGTCATGAAGGATTTGATTATCATTATTTCTTTCAATCAGGTTCGTATTTGGAGGACGTGTTGTGTTCAAGTTACATTCCGTGTTTGTCAACCGTTGTAAAGATAACAGGTTTCATTCATCAAAGTTTTCACTACCCAAATCGATACTCGTGAATCTAAGATGTTTAACAGGCATTCACGGTATTAAGTTGTGGATTTGCCTGCGAATATTTAGCGGCAGCGTGTCTATGAACTTAATTTAAACTTAAGCTTTACACCTTGCTTTCCTATTGATATGTCTACAAAGGCTTGTTCATATTCAGAGGGTTGTTCCTTTCTTACTGCATCAATAAACAGCTTGTCTTTCTCTTTATCTGAGACATCACACACCTTTCCCAGTCCTGCAAAGTCAGTTCAAGTGAGCCGCTCGGAGTACATGCATCGAAGCTTCTCAGCTGTGCTTGTGCTATGTCGTGCGATCTTGCGATGTCCACGGCTTTATTTAATGTTAGCTAAGACCCGGCACTTAAAAGTTTCTCTCGCACTTTTGCTGAGTTCGTGCCAAACACTAGTCTATCCCTGACCATCTCATCTTCTTTTGCATAAGCACAGTCCTTCACCCGCGAATATTCCGCGGCAGCGTGTCTATTGGATAGCTGCTGACGGACGGCCTTATATGGGCAGGCACTCAATTACGTAGGAGGCGTGACGATGAGGGACGCAACTCCGCCTCACACGGTGACCAAGTTGCAGGCTATGGCTGTATATACAGTATGTACGTAAGTAGGTTCCAGTTATGACCGTTACACGTAGAATTTTGAAATGAAACCTACCTAACTTTTATCAGTAAGCTGTTAAGGAATGAGCCTGCAAAATTTCAGCCTTCTACCTATACGGGAAGTGATAAGTCAGTCAGTCAGTCAGTGAGTCAATTAGTCAGGGCTTTGTCTTTTATTAGTATAGATTAAACATGCACAAAATGTTGAAAAAAATCTAAAAACAATAAAATATTTGTTTAAGTAAATTATTTGATAATAAAAATTTATTTCAAAATATTGCTTGTTCACTTAATATTATAAAATACAGTATATATATGCAAGACAGGTAGGAACAAAAAATTCCTTTTTACCTTAGAATACAGGAATATGTTCAAAAAATATGTGACCTGCATATGCATAACCATCATGGAGCACCAGAAACTACTTCAGACAGTCCTATATTTTAACCAATTATTAATAGCATGGTTAAGATGTATTTCTTGAATGTACAGGGTGAGGCAGAAAGGACGGACGCTTTTTACAAAATCACAAAATTGTTAATTTTTTCTTACAAAGAAATTTATTGAAAGATTTGAGTTCATATTGAAATAGCATTTGACAATTTGTAGGGATGGAAATGCAGGTCTAAATGCAAAATACGCCTTACCGAAAGATTACTGAGGCCAAGTTCAGAAGAATGCTTCTGAGCAGATCGACTTGGACTGCGGATTATTTCTGTGAATATTGAAATGGCAACGAAACTCACAATGAACTCCGGTAATAGTTTGGTTGTTCTTGACAAAACAGTCGTATGCAAAAATGCGGTGTTCTATTGTCCACAGCTCCATGGCTTCAACTAAAAAGAAAATAAAAAAATGCTAAGACTTTGCAAACCTAACGCCACCTACCGCACATCTGTCACTCCACCTAGTGGTGAGTTCTAGCCATTTCAAAGATGTCTGTCCTTTCTGCCTCGCCCTGTATAACTAATAAACAGTGAAGACTGCTTTAAAAAAAAACAGAACATGGATATCATATTTCTGTAGGCAAGCCTGAGAGCAGACTTGCTGGGGAGTTTGTGACTAGTGTAGAATGCTTAGACTCAGCTTGACAAGCCTCAAGAATCAAAAATGTGAGGTTGCCAACTAAAAGGCAGAGAGTGAAGATTGGGTGTTATGCCTGTGATATGTTGGACATGGATGAATAGATGGAGACATAGTGTGCACTGACAGGTGAAAATGGCTTTGAGGATGTGAAAAATAATTTTTTTGGTGGAAAAGGAGACTGAGATTCTAGAGGAGATTGACAAATAGGTATATCAGATACAGTTAGAGTCACCTCTGTACACAGCATTAGAACTTACCAATTGCAATGGCCTCTCTATTACTCTAGAGTTTCCCCACAGGACTGCATCTGGGCAGGTGTGGAGATACTCCCAAAATTCCAAACTGTGTGATGCTTGATTCGACCATTATAATAACTGGTAAGAGAAAATTTAAAGCCAAAGGTGAATAATAATAATCTGTTGTTTCTGGGCCAAGGTCATAATTTTTAGGCACCTATATAAAAAAGGTGCTAAACACTCAACGGTTACCCCATTAGTGGTGGGTTGGTAGGAAGACAAAGCATCTGCTGGAAAGATATAATAACCCAATGAGGTAGCAAAGGAGTGCAGGGGAACACTAGCAAATGTGCTGTTAATAATGAGTGCAGTTGTCATTACCTGTGGAGTATTTCCTGTATCACAGAGTAGGTAAAAGCATTTGTTTGCAGCAATGAATATGGCAGTTTTCATTAGAATATAACTATTAAACAGTCCTAAATATTTTTATATACGTTTTTTCTAGCTAATAATAAATTACTTGTCTTTTTTTTTTCCTGGTATCCTAAATTCCCAAATACAAAATGTGGTCTAAAATCTCTGTAGTGGAGCCTCAGACTTTCCTATCTGCAGGCTCCAAAATGTGAAAGCCCTGACTGAAAACAGTCCTTAATAATCATTAAATAAAATTCAGAAAGGAGGAAAGGAAACAATAAAAACATCTGCAGCAAAGGTGATTTGAAAATGACTGTTTTTTAAAATTTAAATACAAACAAAGATATATGAAAGAAAAAAAAATTAATGTAATATTTGAATACAATGATGCGCCTAATTAGGTAACCTAGTGCAAACAATACCAGTCCGTGTATCAAATTCATGACCCACAAAACTACAGCAAAAAATCAAGAAAATCTGTAAAATCCAATACCAAGACCATTAATACAATATCAGACTCAATTCAGTTCAGGAGAACCTACCTCTATGCCAAGAATATATAGTCAGAGGACGGCTCCCTAGCTGTGATGTCATGGTGGAACTTCCCCTGCAACTTTATATAAAGGGAACAGGGCAAATAACTAAATAGAGTAATACATAAATAAACATAACATACATAAATAAACATAACTAGATCATTAATAAACAAAATAATATTCAAAACATAACATACAAAAGCATAATATACACAATAATAATGGCTAAAACACTGCAACAAATTTATTTAAACTAATAATTTTTAAGGTAATGATTTGAGGGGTGTGCGCTAAAGAATAAAGAATGGAATGGAAACTCTATCCAGCTCATTTGTTACCTGTGTTTGCAGGCACTAGGACACATACGTTTAAATTAGACATGGTTGCCTCTCCTTTTCATGTTTTTCATGCATAGGATATCAAGATACAGCTGACACTTAAGAGAGCATCAAGTGTGGGGACCTCAGGGTTGCATCTGTGATGATTGTGAATAATCTCGTTCTTTTGGTC
Source organism: Polypterus senegalus (assembly GCF_016835505.1). NCBI lineage: Eukaryota > Metazoa > Chordata > Cladistia > Polypteriformes > Polypteridae > Polypterus > Polypterus senegalus. The sequence continues at coordinate 82,957,995 of NC_053161.1, forward strand.
ATGTCAGACAATTTTCACTAAAGCAGTTCATGTTAGAATTGTCTGTTATGTACTGTATGCAGTTTATTTTTTCCTGGGTTTCTCAGAATCTTGAGTATTAATCTTGGTGTTGTTTTGAGGAAGACCTACCATAACAGGTTGTCTTTCAATTGTCTACTGACACCTTGTTTTACATTCTGACCTGCTGAAGGAGCAGAAAATAGTTTACAGATTCTGGTGTAAATATATACTATATATAAGTACAGTATATATTGTATATACACAGATTCATCTCCAATTGTTTGGGATTTTGTGGACATAACCTGGGTGTATTTGTGGTAAGCTTTATTTTTGTCTAATTTTCAATTTTGTTTTTTTTTTCTTTGTATTTCAAGAGGAAAGAATATTCCTGAAATGTAATCATCAAAGAGAAAGAACATCCATTGTTTTTCTTCACGGATTGTTTTGGAGCCACTGTAAATACTGTATATCCATATCTAAATGCACTTGTTTTTGCCTCTCAATTATTTCATAGTATTGAATGGTGCTTGACGCTGTTTGTAAATAACTGGAACGCATTGGAATAAAACAGGAATTCTGTTTTTTCAATATGCTTTTTTTCTTTGTCTCGTTCTGTTATCTACTGGTCCAGTTTGTTTGGACTACAGATGCACAGAGATTAGGTATGTGCAGGAATTAGGTTACATGTGGCATCACAGGTGGTTTGGGCATGTAGTAAGTATGTCACCTGAATGCCTCCCACAGAAGATGTAGCAGGCTCAGCTCATATGGAGAAGACCAAAGGGAAATGGAGGGCTCTTTTAAGGTATTATGTCTCTCAGGAAGCCTGGGAATATGGAAAACCAAAGGAAGATCTGTAAATTGTTCCTGGAGAAAGTTTGGCATGGACTTACTTGCTACAATCCATATCAGGATGAGCAGCTGGAAAGTGAAGTGTGCATCAGTAAGGTACCTATAATTTTGTTTAATAACCAAACTGAAATTTATTGTTTATGGCTACAGTGACTCAATCATTGAAGGTAAAATGTCAAAATATTCTGTTATAGTTTTATATTATATTATATATTATATTGTCGCATGTGTGTGTTACAGGGACAGCTGAAGGGCTTGTGTGATGGTAATTCTCCTCTGGACCAGGAATTTTTACTGTTTTCTAATGCTTTTCTTCTCCTCTCTCTGCAGGGAGATTGACACCTGTTCCACCTCTGACATCACTTCCATCATAAACCCTCCCGGACCTGCTTCTTCCTCCTGCCTGGATCTCATATAAACACCTCCTACTCCACATTACCTCAGTCTGCGCTTGGACTCCCATCTGAAAAAAAAAAAGATTTTTTTTTGTTTTCTTATCAAAATATTTGGGGATCTTGAATGTGCCCCAACCTTTTCTAATTTGTCCTAGTATTATTCTTAATATAAAGTTCACTCACTCACTCACTGACTCAACAAAAACGCTATTTCACGATTTTTTAAAAAGTTGAAATTTTGCAGAATAGTACATGTAGGCCAGTAGGTGTTTGCTAAGAAAGAACAATCTTATATATCAGTATTGAGGGGAAAAACTCCCCCCTACAATCTCAAAAATTGGGATCCCAAAATCTCATAATTGCTTTGATGGATTGGATTTAAATTTGGTGACATTATAGAAAATAGAAAATTAGTATGATGTGATGCTTAGTGTATTATTTCAGATTTTGATAAAACTGAGCACAATATCCCTTTGTATAAGTGAGAAAATGTTTAGTCATAGAACTTCATTTGTTTACTTTATACTTAATCAAAATGTTTAGCTCTCATTCCTGTCTCCATGTAAATACAATGTCCCTTTGGTCTTGAGGCTGAGACTAATTCTTCATTATCTTTACATGTTATCAATTTAAGATGCAATCATCCATCATTCATTATCATAAACATTACATCCAATTCAGGGATGGATCCTGGCCACATCTGGTACAGGAGTGCCAGTCCATTGCAGGGCACACTCATATACTCACTTGCACTCACTCATACTGGTCCAGTTTAGAATTGCCAGTTAACAAAACATGTACCTATTTGGCATATGACCTAAACCATTTAAACATCACACATATACTAAACTTGTGGAACTGCTTTTATCAAGCAAAAAGACTGATAATTAACTTTCTTAGTAAAGAGAAACAATGGATAAGTGATATGTATTTGTCAATAAATTTTACAAAAAATGCAAGGAGGCACTGATGGCTCTGGATTCAAACATGTTGAAGATTAGTCTGCCTGAATCCACTCAAAATGTGAATATTTGACACAGATTTGGCCTTTATTTACATTTGTATGCATTATAGTGTAAAATGGAATGTCCAGTGAGACGGTGAGGGACCAAATTTTAACGGCTATCACTATAAAAGCACACTCCTTTCAAATAATATTACCACAGGGGAAGATCAAAAGTAATAGGAAAGACATAAGAGCAGTTCATCCAATAGCTTGACAAGACTCGAGCAAACTATTTATCATACAAATGGTCCCTCTCTGTTGACTAGAAGGTTTAAGGTTAACCCTCTCTAAGCATTAAACGTTTAATTTTAAAAAAGGTTCCAGCATAACTGGAGCTATTTTTTAGAGCCTTTCATTTGGTTTGCCAAACACCCCCTATAACAAGCTCCAGTTTTATACGGTACATATTTCAGGGTGTGCTGTATTTAACACTGTTTTGTATGTTATTTTGTGTTTTAATTTTACTGTACTACATTTGAAAATGTGTGTAGTATATTGAGCTTGTAAACAGAAGTGTGGTATAATAACACAGTAAAGTAAAATGACTAGGATAAACCAGTATACTGTATAAAGTGCATTAACATAGACAGCCTGGTTTAATGTACATACAGCAACAGAAAATGTATGAAATTATTATCATCTTAACAGAATGACCTGAAAATTGGTATTATATTCAAAATACCTCAAACATATTTTTACAGTTCTTTTACTAAAGGTGTAACGTTTAAAAGTCAGTCAGGCAGTCAGTCATTGTCCAACCCGCTATATTCTAACACAGGGTCATGGGGGTCTGCTGGAGTAGCCAGTGATTTTCTTAAAGATTATAAAATCTAAAATAATTCAGGTTACAACTGCAGTACTTGTGCCAAATAGTTTGTGGTATTTAAATATATATATAGAGAGAGAAAATATCAAAATAGTGCCAACTAAAGAACAAAAACAATCTTTTCTAGCAATAGTTAAAAGGTTAAACTAAGATTGCATCTTGTCAATATATAGGATTTCAATTTGATTTAATGTATTTTGCGTTTTTTCTATACAATACACATTCCAGTTTCAAATAAAAAGAGAAAGTTAAAATGGGCAATAGAACACAAGACATCGGACAGTGCATTTCTAGATGATTAACTTGTGATTCCAGGTCTTCCACTTCTTTTTCTATTTTGGTTAGATCCTGTTTGCCCTCCCTCTCAAGACAGAAGAAACCTTTTGTATAAAATTTTTATTGGTAAATTTTTGAACCCAGAAATAAATGTTAGGTATTCTAGAACCTTGCAACCCAAGAAAAGACAATGCACATGCTTTACTGAACAAACTAACTGCTAACATGATTACAAAGGTTTTTTTTAAATAACATTTAAACATGGCTAATTAGGGATGGGAGTTTACCATGAGGACACTTGAGCAATGGTTTCTGAAAAAGGGCATTTTCAATTATATGTGAATAATAAATTATAAATCAATTACTTCAAGAAGTAATAAGCTTTTTTATAAATAGTAACGTCTTGGCTATCTTTATAAATCAAATGAATGGTACCTTGTTTAAAAAGTATCAGTTTTTATCAAAAACACAAACATTTTTGTGTCTCCAAACTTGTAAATGGTAGAGTGTGTGTTTGTATCTATAAATACAATAAAAGCCTTGGAATAGTAAGAAAAAGCATTTTTCTCCCACACAGCTTATATCACATGATGGTTGTCTTATTCAACTAAAATCTACACAATACAACTCAGGGCATAATCATTATTATAGATGTTAAGGTTATTCAATCCATGTGAATCAAAAATGAAGGAACCAACTCTGGGCACATTCAACCTTGCTAAGCTAATTTACAATTTAGAATCTGCCTTTCATGCAAATCTTTGTAACATGGGAGGTAAGTGAAAGTACCAGAAGAGAGACCTATGTTGTGTCTGGGCTGTAGTTTGAACCCAACTCTCCAGAGTAGCAGTATTAACTAATACACTACCATATTGACCTAAAAAGCATGATGTTCAAAATTCAAAGTAAAATGTATTAATATTTGTAATACAGAAACCAGGGACAGAAGAATTACATATAGGGTTTACTTCTGCAAATCTGGATTTTCCCCATTTTCCTTCCTTTGTTCACTTCATTAAAAGGCATTCTCAAAGTCAAGCGTTGCTTGATAAATCACAAGGTGCCACAGGAGATGTTTCATGGCTAGGGTCTCCAATTTAGTGATGTTGTTCCAACCTTAACTAATGTAAGCCTGGAGAGTGTCTCTGAACCTCTTCTTCTAGTCACCCCAGTTTATTTTGACTTTGACTCAGCTGGAAATAGACATGTTGTCTTGGGAGACAGGAATTGGGTATTTTGATGCAGTGGTCTAGTCAGCAAAATTGGTTCCGCAGGATCATGGCTTTGGATGCTGACTGTCTTTGTCTTAAAATTGGTGAGGTGATTCTCACAACTGATATGTAATGCTAATGGAGTCTCTGAAGAATGCTTAGGTAATAATGAGATGTCTCATTAGCTTGCAGGAAAATAGTGAAACAAATAGATTAATAGAAAATATATCATGGCTTTCTACTTGAGAAAAAAGATCTTGAAAACCTGATGGTGTAGTTTCCTAAAGGGAGATGCTGGCACATTTCATGCAGTGTTGAATTTTCTCCTTCATGGTTGCTTTTTGGTGTAGGTGGCTACCAAATTATGTGTTGTGTCTTCCGAGTCTTTGATAAGTTCATTCTTATAAAGGTAATGTCATATAAGTGTGTTAGCCAAAAATAATGCAGGTATGGGAAAATAATTTAACTTGTGTAATGAGTTCACATGGTTTAAAGGCACCAAATGCAAAAAGCTGATAAACTAGAAGTATACTTTAATTACTTTGACTTTTCACTTGGTCATGACGGTACCATAAAATAGATAACATGCACTTTGTGTTTCCTAAAGCTGGAGACACATTACACAACTTCTAGTTGGCAAATTGTGATGGCTGCAGTTGCTGACCTTTTTGACTTTGCATGTCACAATACAAGACTAGAATCCCAGTGGATGACAAATTACAAGTGTCCGTGATGATTTTCTGGCACAGTTTCACAAACATCCAAAGTGTTGAGATGTTGTCACAGTCCCACAACCAATAATGTGACAAGCCAGTGTTGTATGACGCAAGTTCAGGCACATTCTCTGCCCTTATTTTTCCATTTTCCATTCTGTTGTGATATGACAAATAAACAGAAGATAAATTTACTGACTCGGGGTAAGACTATATAATTTGAATGTTAATGACCGGGAGATTAACATAATCAGGAAAATGCCAAGGTCAATGCTGAAGGACAAAATTATCTGTTGTCAGAATTTAATTACTAACCCAAACTCGAAGAACCTATAACCAGAACTAATTTTTTAAACCAGGAAGACAATGATCAAAAGTTTGTTTGCATGCTACACAGGGATTTATCCACAAATCAAATGCCCCAGACCTTTATATTGTCACTTTATTAACATCACACGTTTCACAGATTCGCAGAATTCTGGACAATAATCATGAAAATATCTGACACATTTGCTCAGAAGTGGCCATGGCCATAATAAAACAAAGTCAGCGTTGTGACATAATGTTGAACATTTTACTTTGTCAAGTCGCCAATAAACAAAAAAACAAACATTATTTTCAGAATCCTTGGGTTCCAAAACCCCATACATTGACACATATTTTTGTTCATTCATGGAAACTCACAGAAATTTGATATAAAAAATTAACTGCTAATTATAACAACATCACAAAGATGAGCTTGCCTTCTGCTCACGTGATCCAAAACACTCAAGTTCCATTTTCTTGTGACTTCATTCTACTTTCAAGTGGGTGCTCATTGGTTGTCAGCTCTCATGTACACAGAACCTGCCCCATGACTGAAAATCGATGGAAAAAATTGTATAGTGTGACAAAGTTTTAAGTTGGAGGTAGAAGCTAATGACAAACTCTGTGCGTATAGACTTTGGGTCTTGTGGTATCTATTCCTGTATTGCTGGTCAGTTAAAGCCATTTAGAAATGTTAAGTAGAAAATTATTAGAAATGTACAGTGCCATTTAAGAAATAAAGCTTTTCAAAGAATGTTTATTTTTTAAGTATCAACATATATTACTATAGCAAGTGCATGACTCTGATTTTATTAGATGGTTTTGCTGTGCTTTGCACTAGTCTGGCGCAATCTTTTCTTGGTTGCATTTCCCCAATTACTGGCTCTTGGTTTACTTATAGGAAAATAACCTATTTAATAATCATAAAAATCAATGAGTGCTTCTAAGAGTTACATACTCAAATCAGCAGTTTTCTGTTATGCTTAATACAAAAGTAACTAAAATTTATAATCATTCACTGTCAATAGGCAGATGCAGATTTTTCTCAGATCACAAAAGAACTTCAGAGAACTTTACACCTGAGCTTAGAGGAACTGTTCCCCAGCATCATCAATGGACAAGAAACTGAGCCTGCAGCAATCATGTCATCTGGAGAAACTCTGAAAATTGTTCACCACATCCCATAATTTGGTAGCCACCTACACCAAAAAGCAACCATGAAGGAGAAAATTCAACACTGCATGAAATGTGCCAGCATCTCCCTTTAGGAAACTACACCATCAGGTTTTCAAGATCTTTTTTCTCAAGTAGAAAGCCATGATATATTTTCTATTAATCTATTTGTTTCACTATTTTCCTGCAAGCTAATGAGACATCTCATTATTACCTAAGCATTCTTCAGAGACTCCATTAGCATTACATATCAGTTGTGAGAATCACCTCACCAATTTTAAGACAAAGACAGTCAGCATCCAAAGCCATGATCCTGCGGAACCAATTTTGCTGACTAGACCACTGCATCAAAATACCCAATTCCTGTCTCCCAAGACAACATGTCTATTTCCAGCTGAGTCAAAGTCAAAATAAACTGGGGTGACTAGAAGAAGAGGTTCAGAGACACTCTCCAGGCTTACATTAGTTAAGGTTGGAACAACATCACTAAATTGGAGACCCTAGCCATGAAACATCTCCTGTGGCACCTTGTGATTTATCAAGCAACGCTTGACTTTGAGAATGCCTTTTAATGAAGTGAACAAAGGAAGGAAAATGGGGAAAATCCAGATTTGCAGAAGTAAACCCTATATGTAATTCTTCTGTCCCTGGTTTCTGTATTACAAATATTAATACATTTTACTTTGAATTTTGAACATCATGCTTTTTAGGTCAATATGGTAGTGTATTAGTTAATACTGCTACTCTGGAGAGTTGGGTTCAAACTACAGCCCAGACACAACATAGGTCTCTCTTCTGGTACTTTCACTTACCTCCCATGTTACAAAGATTTGCATGAAAGGCAGATTCTAAATTGTAAATTAGCTTAGCAAGGTTGAATGTGCCCAGAGTTGGTTCCTTCATTTTTGATTCACATGGATTGAATAACCTTAACATCTATAATAATGATTATGCCCTGAGTTGTATTGTGTAGATTTTAGTTGAATAAGACAACCATCATGTGATATAAGCTGTGTGGGAGAAAAATGCTTTTTCTTACTATTCCAAGGCTTTTATTGTATTTATAGATACAAACACACACTCTACCATTTACAAGTTTGGAGACACAAAAATGTTTGTGTTTTTGATAAAAACTGATACTTTTTAAACAAGGTACCATTCATTTGATTTATAAAGATAGCCAAGACGTTACTATTTATAAAAAAGCTTATTACTTCTTGAAGTAATTGATTTATAATTTATTATTCACATATAATTGAAAATGCCCTTTTTCAGAAACCATTGCTCAAGTGTCCTCATGGTAAACTCCCATCCCTAATTAGCCATGTTTAAATGTTATTTAAAAAAAACCTTTGTAATCATGTTAGCAGTTAGTTTGTTCAGTAAAGCATGTGCATTGTCTTTTCTTGGGTTGCAAGGTTCTAGAATACCTAACATGTATTTCTGGGTTCAAAAATTTACCAATAAAAATTTTATACAAAAGGTTTCTTCTGTCTTGAGAGGGAGGGCAAACAGGATCTAACCAAAATAGAAAAAGAAGTGGAAGACCTGGAATCACAAGTTAATCATCTAGAAATGCACTGTCCGATGTCTTGTGTTCTATTGCCCATTTTAACTTTCTCTTTTTATTTGAAACTGGAATGTGTATTGTATAGAAAAAACGCAAAATACATTAAATCAAATTGAAATCCTATATATTGACAAGATGCAATCTTAGTTTAACCTTTTAACTATTGCTAGAAAAGATTGTTTTTGTTCTTTAGTTGGCACTATTTTGATATTTTCTCTCTATATATATATTTAAATACCACAAACTATTTGGCACAAGTACTGCAGTTGTAACCTGAATTATTTTAGATTTTATAATCTTTAAGAAAATCACTGGCTACTCCAGCAGACCCCCATGACCCTGTGTTAGAATATAGCGGGTTGGACAATGACTGACTGCCTGACTGACTTTTAAACGTTACACCTTTAGTAAAAGAACTGTAAAAATATGTTTGAGGTATTTTGAATATAATACCAATTTTCAGGTCATTCTGTTAAGATGATAATAATTTCATACATTTTCTGTTGCTGTATGTACATTAAACCAGGCTGTCTATGTTAATGCACTTTATACAGTATACTGGTTTATCCTAGTCATTTTACTTTACTGTGTTATTATACCACACTTCTGTTTACAAGCTCAATATACTACACACATTTTCAAATGTAGTACAGTAAAATTAAAACACAAAATAACATACAAAACAGTGTTAAATACAGCACACCCTGAAATATGTACCGTATAAAAACTGGAGCTTGTTATAGGGGGTGTTTGGCAAACCAAATGAAAGGCTCTAAAAAATAGCTCCAGTTATGCTGGAACCTTTTTTAAAATTAAACGTTTAATGCTTAGAGAGGGTTAACCTTAAACCTTCTAGTCAACAGAGAGGGACCATTTGTATGATAAATAGTTTGCTCGGAGTCTTGTCAAGCTATTGGATGAACTGCTCTTATGTCTTTCCTATTACTTTTGATCTTCCCCTGTGGTAATATTATTTGAAAGGAGTGTGCTTTTATAGTGATAGCCGTTAAAATTTGGTCCCTCACCGTCTCACTGGACATTCCATTTTACACTATAATGCATACAAATGTAAATAAAGGCCAAATCTGTGTCAAATATTCACATTTTGAGTGGATTCAGGCAGACTAATCTTCAACATGTTTGAATCCAGAGCCATCAGTGCCTCCTTGCATTTTTTGTAAAATTTATTGACAAATACATATCACTTATCCATTGTTTCTCTTTACTAAGAAAGTTAATTATCAGTCTTTTTGCTTGATAAAAGCAGTTCCACAAGTTTAGTATATGTGTGATGTTTAAATGGTTTAGGTCATATGCCAAATAGGTACATGTTTTGTTAACTGGCAATTCTAAACTGGACCAGTATGAGTGAGTGCAAGTGAGTATATGAGTGTGCCCTGCAATGGACTGGCACTCCTGTACCAGATGTGGCCAGGATCCATCCCTGAATTGGATGTAATGTTTATGATAATGAATGATGGATGATTGCATCTTAAATTGATAACATGTAAAGATAATGAAGAATTAGTCTCAGCCTCAAGACCAAAGGGACATTGTATTTACATGGAGACAGGAATGAGAGCTAAACATTTTGATTAAGTATAAAGTAAACAAATGAAGTTCTATGACTAAACATTTTCTCACTTATACAAAGGGATATTGTGCTCAGTTTTATCAAAATCTGAAATAATACACTAAGCATCACATCATACTAATTTTCTATTTTCTATAATGTCACCAAATTTAAATCCAATCCATCAAAGCAATTATGAGATTTTGGGATCCCAATTTTTGAGATTGTAGGGGGGAGTTTTTCCCTCAATACTGATATATAAGATTGTTCTTTCTTAGCAAACACCTACTGGCCTACATGTACTATTCTGCAAAATTTCAACTTTTTAAAAAATCGTGAAATAGCGTTTTTGTTGAGTCAGTGAGTGAGTGAGTGAACTTTATATTAAGAATAATACTAGGACAAATTAGAAAAGGTTGGGGCACATTCAAGATCCCCAAATATTTTGATAAGAAAACAAAAAAAAATCTTTTTTTTTTTCAGATGGGAGTCCAAGCGCAGACTGAAGTAATGTGGAGTAGGAGGTGTTTATATGAGATCCAGGCAGGAGGAAGAAGCAGGTCCGGGAGGGTTTATGATGGAAGTGATGTCAGAGGTGGAACAGGTGTCAATCTCCCTGCAGAGAGAGGAGAAGAAAAGCATTAGAAAACAGTAAAATTCCTGGTCCAGAGGAGAATTACCATCACACAAGCCCTTCAGCTGTCCCTGTAACACACACATGCGACAATATAATATATAATATAATATAAAACTATAACAGAATATTTTGACATTTTACCTTCAATGATTGAGTCACTGTAGCCATAAACAATAAATTTCAGTTTGGTTATTAAACAAAATTACAGGTACCTTACTGATGCACACTTCACTTTCCAGCTGCTCATCCTGATATGGATTGTAGCAAGTAAGTCCATGCCAAACTTTCTCCAGGAACAATTTACAGATCTTCCTTTGGTTTTCCATATTCCCAGGCTTCCTGAGAGACATAATACCTTAAAAGAGCCCTCCATTTCCCTTTGGTCTTCCATATGAGCTGAGCCTGCTACATCTTCTGTGGGAGGCATTCAGGTGACATACTTACTACATGCCCAAACCACCTGTGATGCCACATGTAACCTAATTCCTGCACATACCTAATCTCTGTGCATCTGTAGTCCAAACAAACTGGACCAGTAGATAACAGAACGAGACAAAGAAAAAGCATATTGAAAAAACAGAATTCCTGTTTTATTCCAATGCGTTCCAGTTATTTACAAACAGCGTCAAGCACCATTCAATACTATGAAATAATTGAGAGGCAAAAACAAGTGCATTTAGATATGGATATACAGTATTTACAGTGGCTCCAAAACAATCCGTGAAGAAAAACAATGGATGTTCTTTCTCTTTGATGATTACATTTCAGGAATATTCTTTCCTCTTGAAATACAAAGAAAAAAAAAAACAAAATTGAAAATTAGACAAAAATAAAGCTTACCACAAATACACCCAGGTTATGTCCACAAAATCCCAAACAATTGGAGATGAATCTGTGTATATACAATATATACTGTACTTATATATAGTATATATTTACACCAGAATCTGTAAACTATTTTCTGCTCCTTCAGCAGGTCAGAATGTAAAACAAGGTGTCAGTAGACAATTGAAAGACAACCTGTTATGGTAGGTCTTCCTCAAAACAACACCAAGATTAATACTCAAGATTCTGAGAAACCCAGGAAAAAATAAACTGCATACAGTACATAACAGACAATTCTAACATGAACTGCTTTAGTGAAAATTGTCTGACATGACCAAAAGAACGAGATTATTCACAATCATCACAGATGCAACCCTGAGGTCCCCACACTTGATGCTCTCTTAAGTGTCAGCTGTATCTTGATATCCTATGCATGAAAAACATGAAAAGGAGAGGCAACCATGTCTAATTTAAACGTATGTGTCCTAGTGCCTGCAAACACAGGTAACAAATGAGCTGGATAGAGTTTCCATTCCATTCTTTATTCTTTAGCGCACACCCCTCAAATCATTACCTTAAAAATTATTAGTTTAAATAAATTTGTTGCAGTGTTTTAGCCATTATTATTGTGTATATTATGCTTTTGTATGTTATGTTTTGAATATTATTTTGTTTATTAATGATCTAGTTATGTTTATTTATGTATGTTATGTTTATTTATGTATTACTCTATTTAGTTATTTGCCCTGTTCCCTTTATATAAAGTTGCAGGGAAGTTCCACCATGACATCACAGCTAGGGAGCCGTCCTCTGACTATATATTCTTGGCATAGAGGTAGGTTCTCCTGAACTGAATTGAGTCTGATATTGTATTAATGGTCTTGGTATTGGATTTTACAGATTTTCTTGATTTTTTGCTGTAGTTTTGTGGGTCATGAATTTGATACACGGACTGGTATTGTTTGCACTAGGTTACCTAATTAGGCGCATCATTGTATTCAAATATTACATTAATTTTTTTTTCTTTCATATATCTTTGTTTGTATTTAAATTTTAAAAAACAGTCATTTTCAAATCACCTTTGCTGCAGATGTTTTTATTGTTTCCTTTCCTCCTTTCTGAATTTTATTTAATGATTATTAAGGACTGTTTTCAGTCAGGGCTTTCACATTTTGGAGCCTGCAGATAGGAAAGTCTGAGGCTCCACTACAGAGATTTTAGACCACATTTTGTATTTGGGAATTTAGGATACCAGGAAAAAAAAAAGACAAGTAATTTATTATTAGCTAGAAAAAACGTATATAAAAATATTTAGGACTGTTTAATAGTTATATTCTAATGAAAACTGCCATATTCATTGCTGCAAACAAATGCTTTTACCTACTCTGTGATACAGGAAATACTCCACAGGTAATGACAACTGCACTCATTATTAACAGCACATTTGCTAGTGTTCCCCTGCACTCCTTTGCTACCTCATTGGGTTATTATATCTTTCCAGCAGATGCTTTGTCTTCCTACCAACCCACCACTAATGGGGTAACCGTTGAGTGTTTAGCACCTTTTTTATATAGGTGCCTAAAAATTATGACCTTGGCCCAGAAACAACAGTACTGTACATTTCTAATAATTTTCTACTTAACATTTCTAAATGGCTTTAACTGACCAGCAATACAGGAATAGATACCACAAGACCCAAAGTCTATACGCACAGAGTTTGTCATTAGCTTCTACCTCCAACTTAAAACTTTGTCACACTATACAATTTTTTCCATCGATTTTCAGTCATGGGGCAGGTTCTGTGTACATGAGAGCTGACAACCAATGAGCACCCACTTGAAAGTAGAATGAAGTCACAAGAAAATGGAACTTGAGTGTTTTGGATCACGTGAGCAGAAGGCAAGCTCATCTTTGTGATGTTGTTATAATTAGCAGTTAATTTTTTATATCAAATTTCTGTGAGTTTCCATGAATGAACAAAAATATGTGTCAATGTATGGGGTTTTGGAACCCAAGGATTCTGAAAATAATGTTTGTTTTTTTGTTTATTGGCGACTTGACAAAGTAAAATGTTCAACATTATGTCACAACGCTGACTTTGTTTTATTATGGCCATGGCCACTTCTGAGCAAATGTGTCAGATATTTTCATGATTATTGTCCAGAATTCTGCGAATCTGTGAAACGTGTGATGTTAATAAAGTGACAATATAAAGGTCTGGGGCATTTGATTTGTGGATAAATCCCTGTGTAGCATGCAAACAAACTTTTGATCATTGTCTTCCTGGTTTAAAAAATTAGTTCTGGTTATAGGTTCTTCGAGTTTGGGTTAGTAATTAAATTCTGACAACAGATAATTTTGTCCTTCAGCATTGACCTTGGCATTTTCCTGATTATGTTAATCTCCCGGTCATTAACATTCAAATTATATAGTCTTACCCCGAGTCAGTAAATTTATCTTCTGTTTATTTGTCATATCACAACAGAATGGAAAATGGAAAAATAAGGGCAGAGAATGTGCCTGAACTTGCGTCATACAACACTGGCTTGTCACATTATTGGTTGTGGGACTGTGACAACATCTCAACACTTTGGATGTTTGTGAAACTGTGCCAGAAAATCATCACGGACACTTGTAATTTGTCATCCACTGGGATTCTAGTCTTGTATTGTGACATGCAAAGTCAAAAAGGTCAGCAACTGCAGCCATCACAATTTGCCAACTAGAAGTTGTGTAATGTGTCTCCAGCTTTAGGAAACACAAAGTGCATGTTATCTATTTTATGGTACCGTCATGACCAAGTGAAAAGTCAAAGTAATTAAAGTATACTTCTAGTTTATCAGCTTTTTGCATTTGGTGCCTTTAAACCATGTGAACTCATTACACAAGTTAAATTATTTTCCCATACCTGCATTATTTTTGGCTAACACACTTATATGACATTACCTTTATAAGAATGAACTTATCAAAGACTCAGAAGACACAACACTTGCTAAGTAATAGCAGATGAGGCAACTCATTTTAAAAGTCAGCTTTAATTTTTTTTATATAAAAGGTTATTATAATATGCAAAAATCTGCAGGCATCTCACAGAATGTTTTACTAGATATTATTTCATTTCAAAAATATTTAAGATGTTTTAATTCAGTTCCTAATGGGTGAACATTACTTTGATGACTGGTCATGTGCTTAAGAGTGGTTGCTTAAAACCAAACAGTTATGGAGGGTTTAAGGATTTATTTAGTGACTGCAGTGTAGAGTTGGACTAGCAATGGTTTTGGCAATTTACATTTTTTCACCTGTCTTAGAAAAAAGATTTTCATTTGCTCCCTCAAAACAGTCAAGCTTCTGTTAATTTACCATTTGAGATTAAACTATATAATACACTAATGAGGGGTCATCCCAAGTACTTGTTTCTTGTCTACATATTACAAAAAAGATATAGCAGCTTGTCACAAGAATGACACAAAGTCATCAAAAAGGTTTGGGGTAGCCACCCGTAAATTGTTCCTTGGCTGCAAAATTGGTTTAAATTGAACAGATGTGTTCATAGATTTGAGTCCAAATCAGAACTGAGCTATGTAATTAAGATGGTGGCTTTATATGCCAAGAAAAGGAAGTCACATCATCAGTGGTGTCAGACCCGGAATTGACGTCTTCAGTGGTGCTGGAACCCTGCGGGATATCCCATCGATGGTCTGGAAGGGTTTGAGAAACACAGTCAGTGCACCTTGCCGCCCCCTGGTCTGGCGTGGAATTACTATCATTTAGGCCCTTTAGCTGTCTCCCAATCACACGTGTGTGACAAGCTACAAGAACAAATTTAAAAAGCTGAATGTTTTCAGTTTAAGCAAATCGGGATTAATGTGTAAGATTACTGAAATGTTTAGAATTATTAGAGGAACATTAAAACGTTTCCGTGCACACAAAGAATAAGCTGCCAAGTAGTGTGGAAGAATGTAGGACTACTTGGACCTTCAGAACTTGACTTGATTTAATTTCAAAGAAATTGGATGAATAGGATTGACAAGCTTGCTGAAGATTAATGTCTGTTGTTATCAAAATTGTTCTAATGTTCCAATATTATTTAGGAGAAAGCAGACCCCCGTGACCCTGTAGCTAGGATATGGCGGGTTGGATAATGGATGGATGGATAATGCACACTAAAAGTAAAATATGTAAGTGAAAGACAACAACAGTTTAGATAAAAAACATGTATTGTCATATTTGAAGGTCTTCAAAATGCAGCATTCAACTGTTCAACTTGTTAATTTGTATTAGGTATTGTTATAATATATTTTTATTTAATATTTTATGTCACTGTCCTGAACAACACTGGTAAAGTTTCCATTCACATGGGCATGCTAAGTTTGGCACACAGTGGCTCAGCATTTAGAATTGCTAGCCAAGCATAGACTAGATAGCCAAAGACAACTGGAGGATTGTATAGTCAGCTTAAACACAGAACAGTATTTCTGTCCTCTGTCAGTACAAAATCTTCTTTCCTTGTTAGGAGAATAAGAACCGGCATGTAAGCGTTATGATATTTCTGTATTTTGTGGAGGAGGAGTTCAGCCCCTACCTGCCCTTGTTTGGAGACCAGAGAAGACCAGCAAGTGAAGCAGGCAGTATTAAAAGTCTTGGACAACAGCCAAACCCTTTGAAGCACGTGTCGGCAAAGTCCAAAAACCCTCTCAGCGTGGGGACGAAAAATGGCAGATTGCATAGATCCAGATTCCCACCTGGATAAAAGTCTTTGTCATATGCTTCCTGTCACTAACCGCGTCAACCGTCAGTAAATGTAAGCTAAAGTATATTTTCTCTCATGTGATTCTTGTACCGCCGTAATCACAATGGGAGGGATATCGCCTTTTCTGTCATATTACTATATTGTTTAGTTGCTTAATGTGCCGCAATTTCAAAAAAACACATTTCCGGAGAGCTAATGCCTCTTAAGGAAACAAGTATGTTCAGTGTGAAGGAACCATTTGAAAAATTTGAATAAAAATACAGTAATCCCTCCTCGATCGCGGGGGTTGCGTTCCAGAACCCCCCGCGATAGACGAAAATCCGCGAAGTAGAAACCATATGTTTGTGTAGTTATTTTTATACATTTTAAGCAAACAATCAAAAAATCAATACTTGTGCTTTTAAGTTTGCTGCGGCATTTTTTAGAGGAGCGTTAGTATCTTCTAAGCAAACAGCCTCTGTGCAAACAGCCCCTCTGCTCACATCTCCTCCGTCAGGCGCTGAGAACGTCAGAGAGAGAGAGCGAGATTAAAGCAACAATCAAAAATCAATACGTGTGCTTTTGTGCTTTTAAATATGCCGAGCACCGCAATAAAGCGGCATTTTTTTAGAGGAGCGTCAGTATCTTTTAAGCAAACAGCCCCTCCGCCAGGCAGAGAATGTCAGAGAGGGTGAGAGAGAGGCAGAGACAAGCAAACAATCAAGCTCCGCGCGGGATGCATATCTTATAGCATTGAGGAGTTTTAGTTAATATGTAATACATGCTCTGATTGGGTAGCTTCTAAGCCATCCGCCAATAGCGTCCCTTGTATGAAATCAACAGGGCAAACAAACTGAGGAAGCGTGTAGCATAAATTAAAAGACCCATTGTCTGCAGAAATCTGCGAACCAGCGAAAAATCTGTGATATATATTTAGATGTGCTTACATACATACGATAGAGTGAAACCGCGAAAGTCGAAGCGCGATATAGCGAGGGATTACTGTATACCCATAATAAATCTCCATCTGTGCCTTGTGCTGCTTTTGAAGTAATAGCTTATACTCTGCTTACTCCCTTCATAATTTTAAACAGCTTTATTATGTCTTTGTTCAGTCTTTTGCTTGATCAAGGTGAAAGGCCTCTTCCTCAATTTTCCCTCATACCTTACATCCTGCAGTAATGGAATAAAACTGCTAGTTGTTCTGAACTTTCCTTTGTGTCCATTATGATGTGATTTGAAGCTGCAGATATTTTCCAGATGTGGTGTAACAAGTGCATTATTCAGGTTAAGCCTCTCATGATTTTACCCCACACAGCCTGCTGTAAATCTTAATGTGCTTTTAGTATTTTAAACTGCTTACCTGTAAATTATCTGGTTGAGGACAGTCAATCTCAAGATGTATAGGTCTTTGTCCTAATGCATATGTTCTGGCTCAAGAACATCCTTTTCATAAACTTCATTAAATATTTATTTTTACTTCATACAAGGGACACTTATTTACATTAAACTCTATTTGCTACACATTGCTCAGGTCTGGATTTTATCCAGTACCTTTTGCAAAGGTCATGCTGACTGATTGGCATCAAACAATTAAGTGTAATCTGCAAATGTAAGTAATATAATATTGCAGTTTTTATCTAAATCCTTTATATAAAATAAGCAAAAACAGTAACTCCATCACTGATTGTATAGCATATATGATTTTTTTAGAATTACTTCCGTGCATTTGCATGTTATGCACAAAAAGATGAAAGGTGCTAAGGTCAGCATCATCATCTTTTTTATACAATGGTTCAATCTTTGCTCACTTGCAGAATTTTGGAATTTCCATGGTATTAAGTGGCTTTGAAAAATACACATTTATGAAGTATATATATGATCAACAGCTTATTTGAGTACTCTTGGTCAAATAATGAATCATCCAGTTAATTTCTCAAATTTTATCATTTTAATTCTGAACGTGTTTTAATTTCTACAGTTCAATTCCTAGTCCCTTATTACTTATAGCTGCTAGTATGTTACTGACCTCTAAGGTGAAAATCTTAAATGAACAATAATTAAGAGTATCTGCAATTTCCCATAAATGTATTTGCTAACACAACGTTAAAAATATCCGACTGTTGTCTCTTTTTTGAACTTACATAGGGAGGATCCCTATGCATTTTGAAAATTTTAAAGTTAAGGCAAACATACTTAATCTTCCATTTAAGTATACTGTAAACAATTATTTTAATTATGGCAAATTAAGACATATCCATAACAACTGTCTGGCACAGCAAAACAAGATAATTAGTACAAGGATTGAGTTACTTAGTGGGCATTTGGGATCGGCTGTTAAATTACCTATGCCTACCTTGTCTCTCTCGTTAATATTTAATGATACACCAGTTCAGGTAAAGGCCTTAGTTGTTTGCTATGCAGGCTGCTTTATTAGTGCGGAGTGTGTATCTGTGCTGAACTTGGAGGTAATCAAGCTCCCAAAAAATACATTTGTTGTGAAGGAAAATTAAGTATATTGGTCCAAAAATATTGGCAATGATACAACACCCTTTTACATGGCAGCTGGTGCTTTACACAGGGAAGAAACTTTTTTCCCAGTTGAAATTTCTTCATTCAGTCATAAACCAATTTTGTTGGTCTGATACATGTTTTAAGTCTTGTCTACTGTAAGCAAGAATAATGGACTGTTTCTGTTTAGCTTCCTACAGCTAACTTCAGGAATTCCAGCTTTCAGGATATTTTAAGCAAACAAAAGGTATTAATGTGATCTTAAAAGTGCTCTATTGACCTACTTCCAGGATTATGTTAAATAAACATACATGTACAGTAAAACATTGATTATCTGTCAGGGGTCAGGACTGAGGCTGTGACATATAAGAGGAAAGACAGATAATAGAGCAGCTATTTTAAAAATAATGTACAATAGGTTAATGAATAGGCATGTTTATTTACAAAACAAAATATAATATAGTATTAACAAAATTATTGTAACAACCAGCATAGTAAGCAACACAACTCAGAGGTACTGGCGTTTTCTACGTTTTAATTGGAGTGTTCGTTCCTTAACAAAAGGTGTCTTTTCTTATACTCCGTTATCTGAATTACAATGCAATAAAAGAAAGCTTTCCCTATCAATTATTTTATGTTCTGGCACTCACGGCCTGCCTTTTTCTATACTGCAAACACTCCTGCTTATTGTGTCCTGACTCCCTACTCGAAACTTTCTTCCGCCACAGCTAATGTTATCTCATAGCTTCTCCTGTCACTTATCTCCCAATAGACATGTCTGCCACTTACTAAACAGAAGCCCTTTAAAAAGAAAATTACAATACAGAAAGACATTAACATTAATACATTAACATTAATGCAGAATAGCATTACCATCAGTGGTTTCCATTTTTGACATGTTTTTCAATTTTGCCAGCATCACACTTTATATCCATTCACTGTTGTTCTTCCTACTCTGTAAATTGAAGCAATCCCTAAAGAACTTTCGCCATATTGTAAATGTTTAATAATTTCAAGTTTTTATGACAATTCCACACTACACACTCACATTTATTAGCCATAATAATGTATAGTAGATTAATTATAACAAAAGAGAAAAGCTACAAAACGGTATTAAATCTGAAGGTACGTAACTGTCACTGTGATTTCAGCACAAGGGAGAGTTGTTCTAATGAGCATAGCTCGCAACATACCGCACGGCAGTAGTAGCAATCAGGCGCTGGTGTGCACAATTGAATTAAAGATTAAATTAGGAAGAAGTTATGCAATGGTTTTATTAAGCTATCTACTTGAAGCCAGTTTTAATTTGTTACTAATATGGAGGGTTTATTTAGATCTTCCACTAAACCTCTTGGTTTTAACCCTGAGTCTCTGTGGAGCTCATAATTCTATGTAAAGATGGTTAACCTTGACTGCCTCTAAGGATATAGCCATTATAGTCCAATGTAAAGTGTTAAACCCAAATAACCCTTGGGACCGTGTGATGGTGGTCAGATCCATACTACCTGGTTGCTTCTGGGAGCCTTTTGAACCCAGAACCATTGATAGTCGTAAACTGAGATCTGCCTGGTAAATGAGGACACACACAGTCGGCAAAGTTTTGGTGTAAAGTGTTCCATAAGTTTCTTAAAAAACAGGCAAATGTGTTTCTAAGGACAGTGTAAATATTTCCAAAAATGGTCAATAAATAAATAACCCATAAAATAAAAGTGTCCAGGGAGGTTAAAATGTTCAATAAATAATCCGCTAAAAACAAGGCAGGTTTGTCTTTTATAATAGCCACCAGCCCCAATGTCTCTCTCTAATGTCTGGCATTTCCCCAGCCAATTCCAACGGGGTCATTGCAGCATGAGTCTTCCACTAAATCCTGGGTTCAGGGTCCTACTGCCAATCTGTTGGTGCCCATAGGATTCCCACACATATTGCCCTCATCCCGTCCGTCAGCACTTAAAAAGGAGATGCTGTACAATAAGGCCATTCCTACTTCTCTTTACATTGGTCATTGAGAGCACCCCTTCTTCAGCCTTACACTTGAGCATGACCTGTTACTTGCCTCCTTGGTGACCAGCTGTCTCCTTTCCTCATGACATGGCTCCTCATCATCCTGCCGCTCTCTTCTTCCTTAACCTTCATTCTTTCTTCCTCTCTTTTCTTTCAACTGATCTTGTTTTTAATCTCCCCCTTTCTATTGTGCAGGCTTCTTTTATATTGCCCACCTGGGTGGAAGTGCTATCTTTCATCTACTCAGAGGTGTGAATGAGGCACCTGATTGACCTACTCGGAGTTTCACATAAATGCAGAATTTCCGAAGGACCCCAGTTCAACCCTGTAGTGTCATGTGCACGCGCACACCTGTATAAGTACAGCAGTGGACACCTGGCATACCATTCCTACTGCATTTATGCTGCCGTATTGGTATTTACTTGTTTCTGTTACACATAATAAGATTTTTTCTTTATTTTGGACTGTACTGATATAAATTTTCTTCTTCTTTCGGCTGCTTCTGTTAGGGATTGCCACAGCGGGTCAACTTTTTCCATATCTTTCTGTCCTCTACGTCTTGCTCTGTTACTCCCATCACCTGCATGTCCTCTCTCACCACATCCATAAACCTTCTCATAGACCTTCCTCTTTTTCTCTTGCCTGGCCGCTCTATCCTTAGCATCCTTCTCCCAATATACCCAGCATCTCTCCTCTGCACATGTCCAAACCAACACAATCTTGCCTCTCTGACTTTGTCTCCCAACCGTCCAACATGAGCTGACCCTCTAATGTACTCATTTCTAATCCTGTCCATCCTTGTCACACCCAGTGCAAATCTTAGTATCTTTAACTCCGCTACCTCCAGCTCTGTCTCATGCTTTCTGGTCAGTGCCACCGTCTTTAACCCATATAACATAGCTGGTCTCACTATCATCCGGTACTGATTAAATTATCTAATATAAGCAGATTTCACTAAGAATTAATTTTTAAGAAGTGTGCCAGCCAAATGTGTTTTACATTTTTGAAGAGTTTTATTGCGTATTTTGTGGCATCTTATCCCACCCTGCTCTGCCATGGTAATCAGTTATTAGTTTTGGAATAACCCTGCCATCATAGTTTCCATAGTTTCAAAAACATTCATTTTAATTTCCCTGTAGAAAGGAACTAATTAGATGTAATTGTTAGCCAATATTTTACACCTCTGCACAACTCTGCTGTCCTACATTGGTCTTTTATCTCAACATTGATTGGTTGATTTAAAAAAAAACAAAAAAAAACTTCCATTGGTCACACTTTTTATTTAGCCCAACCCAAGCCCTCATAGCTTAGTGACTTGATTGGTTATTGGGCAGGTATGTAGACAGACCATATACACTCCCCACCCCCACCCCCCACTGTACTATACATCCCCCGCGCCGTTTAAAAAATCAGAATAAAATTGATTCAAAAATGTTTTTATTAAAATAAAACCAAACACTAATAAATATACAACATAAGAATAAGAAAAAACTGAAAATATGGAGAAAAAAATGCGCAAATATGACGGTGCAAGTAAATTAAAAGCAATGAAACAAACTGAAACAAACATATGCACCAGTGCTTATTAAAGTTCCAAAAATGAATCTTCTTCTGGCCCGATTCCATCAGCTCTTACACGCTGACGGTGTGTAAGAGCATAGCGCATATCCGCCTCCAATCTGGACTGAAGCTGCTGGCAAATCTCAGAAAATTGTGGGTTCCTGTGAGGTGGAGACCTCACAACCCACACCGGTCTTCCATCAACGATGGCATCCTCTTCATCGGACATCAGCTCCAGCAACTGCAAAACACACCATATGTTAACCCCTAAAAACACCCAGAGATGTACCAAACTTAATATATATATATATATATATATATATATATATATATATATATATATATATATATATATATATATCATTTTTTTTTAATTTGTACACTTACTCGTCTTTTCCTTTGCGCCCCTATCTTAATGGAGTCTCTTAGCTGGGACTTTCCTGGCTGAGACAAAGAGTATTTCCTTCGCAATGTCTCATAGTAAATCCTACAGCATGCTGAATAAAAAAATAATTCATATAAGTGACAAAACCAATTCAAATTATTAGAGGGACAACAATAAAAGGGACATGAACATAATTATAATAACAATTCCCCTTTATATACAAATATTAAGTGTATAAATTACACTTTATACACTCAGTGTCTGCATCTGCAAAAGTCGTCTTCAATTCCTCCAGCAGATATGTCATTACTGCCTGGTTATGAGGTGAACTTATTCTGTGTGGAAAGAGAGTAGTGTCATTAATTACATTTAAAATGATTACATAAAACCCCATACATAGCATATAAAAAAAAACACTGCTTACCTGGTTGTGGATCATATTTATGCGGGCTGTGTTCCGAATTATGCGCATGGCGCCTTACAGCTTTCTGCAACATTGAATTAAAAACACTTTAGTAGATACACGCATACATGCATGGGAAACAAAGAATTTTCAAACAAGATCGTATAATTCGGACGTGACAAACTGTTAAATAAGCTAGACGCAAGGAACAAAAGTAGATGTGTAGCCAAGCGCTAACTTAGGCTAACTTGGCGAGGTATAATTTTCTACTATATTGTCGGCTAACATAAAGCTCAACTTACCGCAATGCCGACGTTATGCTCCCTCTTGACTCTTTTGCTCGCCGAATTTGCGCTCAAGCGCATCAAGACGCTGGATTGCCTCTTTGGGAAGAGCAGTATGCAGCCTGCTGCTAATCCCCCCATCGGGCTATGATAACAAAGACAACACCTCTACTTGATAGTCATTAACATATGAAAGGCTCTTACACCGCACAGCCATCACACCTCATTGCTAGCTGTAAAAATTCTTTGAAACTTCCACCGATTCCTGTATACATCCACATACGTAAGGTATCTGGTTGTTTCACAAAATTTCCTTTTGCATGCTACCTTTCCAAGCACTCTACCTCATACATCTGGCAAGCGTAGAGTTTAGTGGAGATTTCCCATAACATATTTGTCCGGATATGGCTCTTTTCATGCAGTGAGCAGTAATTAGTATATTTGTGAAAGAAATAAGCTTCCATATATTGAAAAAAAAGCAATCATAAGTGTGCCTTTTTCAATTATTATTGTCAAGTTGTCTACTGAACAAAAATAGCAATTCACAGCCAGGCACCAACATTCAAAATCTGCAGATAATGGTGCTTCACGGTGACTTTCCAAGGTGAATTAATGCCCCTGGGTCAAAGTATCTCCTCCCCGTTTCACAAACTGTAGTGAGGACTGTCTCCCTAAGGGCTGAAATGGATCTGCACAAGAAAATGAATGGTATAGTTGATGTTGTTAAATGGTCTCCTTTTAAAATGGCTGAATATCACAAAAGTAGTTTTGCTTTTTGCTTTTTTACCTTCTTAAAACAATATGGATATACTCTTTTGGAAAATGTGTGAAATCACAAGACGCCGATCAATACTTGATAAAATTTTTGGCTTAAAAAAATGGACGTATTCAGTAAGTTTTAAGACTTCATTATAATTAGACCTCGACATCCATAACTTCCTTTTTAAAATGCAAGAGTGGGCTACTTATTATTTTAAGTTTGCAATTTAAATTATGATATTTTGTGGCATATCTATCTGCGATGCACTGGTGCCCTATCCATGGGATTTTTCCTGCATTGCTCCCTAGGTTGGCTGTGATTGATTCCAGCCATCCCTGTCCCTGCTCAGAATTGCACAATCGTAGAAAATTGTATGGTATAGTAATATAATGTACACAATGTAATAGGGGAGAGAAAAAAATGATAATTTTTGGTAAAATTTTCAACTAATGCACAGACATCACTATTCATCAGCATGCACATACTACCACAGCTGCCATTTGCTAAGGAGAATCTTTCCTTTTGATTTCCATGCGCAGTCAGCAGGGTGTCAGCCTGCTGGATTCTCATTTTTTGATCCCATCTTTTAACAAGTAGCTGATTCTGTTTTCTAATTGATATACTTTCTCTATTAAAAGTATTTGTATGTTTCTGAACTCAGGAATTGGGTTTAAAATGGGTAGCAAGGGATATCTTAGGTTAAATACAGGGTAATGCTGGTAGAAATATTTGAAGCACACTAGTTTACTCTAAAACTACATATAACAAAATGAAAAATCACTTACACTTAATTTTTGAAACGACAGTATGTCATTTCATTTTATTGTTCTGGAAAATTCTGTATATTGTTGATATTGCTGATGAAGCTTTACTGTGAACACAAAGTAATTACTCTTCCTGTACCAAAAGAAAAAAAAAAAGATCTTTGGGGAAATATTTCTGTTTCAGAAAGAGTCAGTGTTCTTAAGGATATCAAAATTTAATTTTATGAAGCAAGCGGACATTCTATAGTTTTAGATTAAATATAATAACTAATTAGTTATGTACTGCTTCTGGCCTTAACATGAGTTGAATCCTACTTCCAAACAAACAAAAAAGATGATAATTTAAATGTTTATTTGTATTTTTTGTTTAAAAGCCACATTTTCCTCAAGCCTCAGCAATCTTATGTTGTGAATAAACTTGTTGCTGTATTACTTTATTCATTATCATTTTACTTATCCATCATGCTTACTCTTTCCATCCCAACCTAACAACATTTGCTAAATAGACAGGAATGTTATATCTAAGTTTGGAAAGTGTCCTACTTAATATGGAGAGAAGGTATGAACTAGCACAATTTGTAATTGTATAAAAATTCATAAATCATTTGTGAGGTACAGCCCGCAGCCCTACCTGGCCAAGACACCTTCAGAATGGAAGGACCAGGGGAGAGAGTATGCCCAGAGCATTATCTCCTTTAGAGTGCTAGATGGTAGGAGACCACCCAAAGGCCCCAGGTTCCCACAAGGCAGCATGGGAAATGGAATTCCTGGACTAGGCTTTGTTGGGTTCCGTGGGTTCTGCCAGGGGGTACTGCAAGGACTGGAGAGCCCTACTTCGTGGGGTTTCCATCTCACCCAGAAGTACTTTCAGAACCCTTCTAATTAGCACCGGCAGTACTCCCAGGTGGGACATAAAAGGAGATCAGGAGGAAGGTGGACAATGCTTGTCAGAAGGAATGGAGGAGTCAGTGACATAGAGAAGGCAAGACAGAGATTTGCTGTACAAGAAATGCTTGTTGTGGAAGAGTTTCCCACAATAAAGACTCTTTGGGCTTTTATACTTGTGTCCGTGCCTGCCCAGTGGGGGATGGGCAGTCTCGTGGCCTTGGAACCCTCACAGATCTTGTTTTTTTTCTCCTGCCCTCTGGAAGTTTTTTTATTTTTGTTTTTTTCTGTTCTCCTGGCCATCGAACCTTACTTTATTCTTTGTTACTTAGTACTGCCTAATCTTATTTTTCTTCATCTTGTAAAGCACTTTGAGCTACATATTTTGTATGAGAATGTGCTATATAAACAAATGTTGTTGTTGTTATTCTTGCTTGCCTTGGGTGTTTATAGATCGGTAGCACACCCTGGTGACCACACATTTCATATCGCAAACCTCCAAATTGTGGGTTTTGGAAGTCCTCTTCCTCCATTTTCCTTTTCAAATTTAAATGCAATTTCATTGTTTGTGAATTCTGGCAAACTTGGTCATTATAACAGTAATTGTTAAAGTACATTGACTATGTTCATGGCTTCTCCTGTCACATGCTGCTTGCCATTAAATTTGGACATCTTCTACACATTTCTTGTCATTAACATCTATGTGGCAGTGACATGTTGGAAGAAATAAGGTTTACAACTTACAACATCTTTGGGTCAATTGTGTTTGAAATCAGTAAAAGCATCCTAAATCTGATAAGGATGAAAGTTTGTGACTTTTTATGCATTTTTCTCAATTAAACAACAGTAATGTCTCATAATTTGTACAACTTCTGAGATTTTTTTTATCCGGTCATTGTTTTATAGGTTAGATTTGACTAAGCGTACATTGTATTGGATTTTCTTCTCTATTTAGGGTTAAAAACATACAAAATTTCAAAAATGTTATCTTTTTAACTCAGAAACATTAAGGCTTTTATTACTGTAATTTTACAAAAATAACATTTCAAAAAGTCACATTTTTGTACAGCTGCTACACATTTTGAACACTGCCATGTCCCTCATATCAGTTTTGACACACCTTGTACTTTAGTGGATTTTACTCCCCATTTAGAACCCATAAAAATAACATTTGTTCTAAAACGCAGAATCATCAGTACTACAGGTTAAGATAGTTAATCAATATAATGTCCTGACATCCAAGACACCTAAAAAGGGGTGTCAGCATCGGGTCAAAAATACCCATTAACTATAGCATTGAGTAAGTAATTGAACATATTTTAAGAGAAAAGGAGAGTACAACCCTAAGAGGACCTACAGTATTGGGCCTTTGAAAGTCATTTAGAGTTGTAATGTTTAGTTTAATGATTTTTGTTTTGGGTTTTGAATTTCATGCTTGTATTTTGGAGTTTTGTCTTGCATTTAATATACCTTTGCTGTAGCCTTTGCTTTATTTTCTGCTTCTTCCCAATCTTACTCTATCAGATGGAAAACAATTAAAATAGGTTTGCCTTAGTTATTTGTTTAGTGTGCCTTCAAATGGGAAGTCTGTTATAACTCTTTTTCTTGTTGATGTCCAGATAAATGCATTATTTGACTTGCAAAGCCAACCACCCATGATGCCTTGCAGTCTAACAGTTCAGGGGCTGACTTCAAGAGAACATGTTATGAGGACAGCTGCTTCCCAGGATGTGCACAGTGAGACTGTGTTTGACCCACACAATTAATTTATACACATCCATATACTTAAAAGCAAAAATATTCAGACATGAGCGCCAGCAGGCTTTGTGCCATAGAAGATCGAAATTTTGGACAAATCTAAAGCTTTTGCTCCTTCCCCATAGATGATAGGTTATGGTGGGGAAGGATGCAATGCAATATAGTACACAAACAACATGACACAAACCCTATATATATTCACAAGCATAATTGCTGAGCTTTCTTGGTTTAAAGGCACAAAGTTTTTTTTGCCTCCTGTTAACTTTTTCATTTTGTAATCGGAGGACTAACATCCTAATTAGTCTTATCGAAGAACGTTTTTTAGATAGCAGCATGAAGTTTTCTTTTGTCACATTCAGATTCACAGATTCTAGAGATACATATTTTGAGGGTAATAATGATATTCAGATTTTGAAAATAATTCCTAAATTATAAATGCATTGTGCTTAACCGGTATTTCTTTTATTCCAGCTGAAACACCTTTGCTAGATAAAGTAATCATTGAATAAAATGTTTCTAGTCCAGTAAATGCATATCATCAGAACATGAACTTGGAAATGATAATGGATTTGTAATACCACATATTTAAAATTATGCAACTTAAGTATTTAACCAGATCATTAGCTGAACAGTTTTGTAACCCCTGGTTATTTTTCTTCTATTTAAAATAAATTAAAAGGGTCAGGGTCAATGAATATATGAGCTATTATGAATATGAATGTGCTTCTCCCAGTGATAATCTAGTGGACACTTTATAAATTCAGTTACAAGAAACAAAAGTGTAGTTTGTTATTAATATGTGTTTAACCATATAATTTATACAGGCTGCATGGGTTATTGGTCACGATGTAAGTAGCTTTGTCATTTTGTAGCTGAGGGTGTTGGAACTTTAATTACAGGCATCGATCCTAGTTCAGAGTTGCAGGCTAACACTGCCACTGATGCATAATTTAAATTTTGCAGTGAAAGCAAGTTTTTGAATATATTTATGCTACTATCACTGGGCTTGAAATTATTATCTACTGAACAGCTTTTATAAAAAAAAAACAAAAAACAATTTTATGTGCCCAAAAAGTATACCATTCCAAATGTGAAACTGATGAAAATCTGAATGACTATGCTCTTTTCCAAAACACAATAAAGCACCTAATTTATCTGTCAGGTTTACAGGGTATTTCAAAAATAGTGCCTAGTGTAGCTATGACAGACTTTGCATGCTGCTGCTTTGGTAATCTTTTATTTAGAACCGACACAAATTATTGCCATAAGATGCATTTAAATATATTTAAGGAAAGCCCATTATTAAGGCTATATGGGTTTTCTGAGGTTAAAAGGAGAATGTACAGATAGAGCAAACAAAAATGACTTTTATTGCAAGAGATCGTTTTTAAATATTTAAGGAACATGCATCCATTAGATCACTAACAGTATATGACTGCTGTTATGACATTATCCGAGTATGTATGATTAATATACATAATAAATATTTTATCCCTGTTATTATCTACATCTGAGGCTGATGTTGGCAGTAAGAGTAACAGGGCCTTTCTTGAAAATGGAACGAGATGACATCCTGAATATTACACCAGTATGTTCAGCAGTTAGAGCTGGGAAATTAACATACAAAGAATGATAGTTCATCCCAACAAGAACATAAAAATACCACAAAGAAATCAGGCCCATATACTGTATAGTATTGATTGAATGATTTAACAATACTCAACACATAGACCTGTATTGTACTGTTTCAGAAGAATTGCAAAAAGACAAAATATCGTTCAAGGACCAGGACATGAGAGTGCGCTCCTAGTCAAAAATTTCTAGCAAAAGGTCAGACTAGCAAGGAAAAATGATCTGTCATCAAAGCCACATCACTAACCAAAACTTTGTGGCAGTAATAGGGAAAGCAACCACTAAACAATATCGCTGAAGCCAAAAAAACAAAAATTAATAACAAGTTCAAAAATCTAAAAAATACGTACAAAATAAAATTTTGTATATAATAAAATACAACAGAATTATATGATAACTGCCCCCACCCATTTAGGACAATAACTCTGGGCACAGCAAACATGTTAGAGATCAAATTAATGTAATTAATGTAATTAACATATATCAGTGATATTCAGTGATATATGTTAATTAGTGTAATTAACATATATCACTGAATGAAACATAACAGCGTCCCTCTGGCCCATCACTACTCCAATGTATCAAACGGAACACCCTGGAACCATGATATCAGAATTCTAAAACCTTTTGTATTTCATATTTTTGGCTCAATTGATTTGGAACAGGTTGTGGGTGCAATTTTCCTAAGAACAACTGGGCATCAAATCAGATATGTAGAAAGAAGGGTGAATCTTGAAATGAGACAGAATTATGTGGCACAGGGACTAAAATATCTTACTACCCTCAAATGATTGTGTTGCATAGTAAGCCACATTATCTGCCCTGCTTGAAACTCTGAAACTACATCACTATCACGGACTGGAAACTATTTGGCATGGTTCTAACCATCAATAAACAAGGTAAATAGGATGATTCTTAAAGGCAACGCCAATGGGGGGTGTGGTTTACAACTGTAATAGCACAAGGGTAACATTTTTATAGCTAAATTATACAATACACTGTGTACACTGAAATAAATCAAAATAAAGTTAGTCTATAATTAACTAATCATGCACCTAAGAAATTTTTCTAAATCGTAGTTGATCTGCTGTTTTAATTCTAGTGTGACATCTGATTCATATTGCAGACTTGTTTTGAATAAAACAATTACCAAAACAAGGCAGATGGATAAATTTAAGATTTACTTTCTATTAACATTGAAGTTGACAATTGTGGTCGAGCCGTGGATGGACAGACTCAGAACAGTCGCAATGTTGGGACACTAACCCGACTGTCCTGTTTAATCGTCGCAAGACGAACAGACAAAATAAACAAAATTAACGAAAATAGCTCTTCAGTGCTGTCCCGTACAGGGACTTTTTTCACAACAATCAATCCTTTCAAAAGTCATGGGCTCCAGCATATGGCTCATTCCAGTATCCCAGCAGAAGCCATGTTTCTCTTTGGCGGCGCTTCCTTTATAGCGGTATTTCCTGAAGGGGTGGGGTTAAGTGCCCTTGCCGGGCAACTTCTCGGAGCTGTGGGGGAAGAGGAAGAATAGGACAAAGTCAGCGGTAGTCCCCCTCTTGTCTCGGCTGGCTATTATGTACCTTTGCCCAGCCCTTAGAGGAGTCCCCCGATGCCCATGCGTGACACAATCAATAAACATTAAAACACAAGTACCTTACATAGAGTTGTAAAGACAAGGAAAGAAGGAAAATGGTTCTTTTGCACTATGCAAATACTAGAGAGGTTTGTCAGTCTGATGTGTCATGCTAGTTGTACCATGATGGGATGGAAAAAGCTCAACTCCCTATAAACAGGAGAACATTCACACAGCCACTAAAGCTGTCAGACTATACATTAATTGCCCATCCAAATGTGACAAGCTAGTGATATTTTGGAAATCTGAAACTGTGCTGAAAATCATGAGCAATTCATCTTATCATTCCTGGCAACAAAATCAAGCAACTGCAGTTGTAAAGTTTGAAATGCTTTATGCCTTAAAGTCATGTACCCTACTACAAGCCATATGCTGATATGTTACTAAAAAGATTATATGGTGGTGTTATTTTTATATTTTGACTATTGCATTTAATACTGTTTTTCTCCTTTTTGATTTATATTTGGCCTTAGTGATCAAAGTTCTTGAACATATACAGTATGTGAGGGAATAACAGAATATTAGGCTTTTTAGGTGCATTTGAAATTATACTAAAGCACAAATTGATTTTTTGTTTTCATGTTTCTCTGTCCACATACAACAACTTGGTTCCCATTGGACCAATCTCATTAATATTTGTTACACAATATCTCAAATAGAGTGTAGTACAAATTTTTTGAAATTTAAAATGTATTGGCTAATTTTTAAAACTGTCTTAAAAGGGAAACATTCTTTGTGACCTCAATTACTGATTAACTTAATCTTTCAAATTTACCATAAAATAAGTTATTTCAGCTTGCACATTTTTCTCTTGAAATTGTCCAGTAGCAACTCGTGATTTCAAAACGAATTCTTAATACAAGTTCTCAAAACTGCAGGAATATGTTGAGGTTGTGAATTGGAGCTTATCATCACATCAAATGCTTCCTGTAGCATGAGTACCTTTTAACATAGATTTTTACACCTTATAACAGGAGTTCTTAAAACTTTCTTTTCTCTCAACCCAATCTTACCCTTCTTGGCGTTTTTCAGACCCCTTCCATGATGAGGAGAATCACTGATGATCAACATAGAGGGAAAACACCAAATCAGTAATTGCAGCTGATCGTCATAGCAGAGCTCAGAAATATAATATATACTTATTCATAGGAACTTCGGAGCCAACAACTGACCATAGTTCATTGATTGATGTAACGTTTATGTTACTTAAGTTGCAATGAGGTGTCAACCTCCCATAAGCCTGCATGATATTGGGAAATGCTATTAAAAAACAAGTAGTTTATGTATTGTACTAACACATGTAACACATGTAATTACATTCATTATTTTTGAATATGATATATTGTTAAAAAAAAAACTTAACAAAATTGTGATTTCATTTATGTCTTTCATGAAAAAATAAACAAATATGCTCCAATGGTACACACAGGATTTCTGATTTCACTTTGTACTTGCACACATTATAGAGAAAACTGATGCTGCCAACAATGGATGTAGGAAGTTTTTTTTTGTACTAGATGATCAGTATTGAGAGGATGGTGTCATTCTGGAGGTATGAATCCACAGTATGCTCCCTCCTGTGTTCCCTATCTTTTTTACATGGAACTCCTAAGTGTCTTTTGTTGAGAAATGCTTATTAAGCACTTTTTAAAATTCCAGTTCCTCTTTCTTTTCACAAACTCTGATTATGTTTAAAGCCACTATTAGAGAACTACTGGACATATTAAAGGTACTTGCCAGAATATCAGAGGCACAGGTACAACTAGACCTAGAAACTAGGTCTGCTTCTAAAATCATTATACCTGCTGTCACACATGAACACATGGGAGGCAGTCAATGGGCTTGACTAAATGTGATTTACCAGACTAGGGGTTGAGTGGATGCACTAATACCTCTCTCTCTCTCTGTGTCACCAGGTCCTTTGAACAGAGGCCTGCCTAAATTCAGGCTCTACTTCTGGTTCCAGACCCCACCCACCTCCTGACTTCACTTCTGGTCCCGACCCCTTGGACAGACCCCTTCCTGTTCACCGACTATAAAACCAAGCCACCTCGCCTTTGACAGTCAGTCCTGTTTTAGGCACAGTCCTTAGTGACTATTCTGCTTCATCGGTTTGCTAATTCATTTAAATTTATTTTCCTATGATTCAAATATACAGGGTGGAACCCCAAACCTTTTTCTTGTTTCTTTTGTCTTTGTTACACTGCATACATCACATTTGTGGTTATAACCCTGTCTTTAATAGGGCAAATCTCTGAGTAAACAAATCAAAGCCTGTTTTCACTTAGGGGTGTATTCACTTCTGTTGCCAGTGGTTTAGACATTAATGGCTGTGTGTTGAGTTATTTTAAGGGGACAGCAAATTTACACTTTTATACAAGCTGTGCACTGATTACTTTACATTGTATTAAAGTGTCATATCTTCAGTGTTGTCCCATGAAAAGTTATAATAAAATATTTACAAAAATGTGAGGGGTGTACTCACTTTTGTGAGATACTGTAAATCTAAAGGTAGGTGAACAAAGCTAAATTGATTATGTGAGCTCATTATGAAATTAAATTAAAAAATAAGGGGTACAATTATTAGTAAAAGCATTATTTGAATGTAAAACTGAGGGGTGAAAACTGTCTTATCATTCGGCTGAAGAATTCAATGGTAAAAATTCAGTGTATTGAAGGGTTGAGATTCGAGATTGGGCTAAATAATTATAAAAAAAAATGCTCCGATTCATTACAAGGACCTAGAATTCAGAATTTCTTTAATAGACACAAACTCAAGGAGGTTTTCTAACAGAACAAAGTCAAGAAAACCTCTGGACAGGAAAATTTAAAGGCACAATGCTGCCATAATATTGTGTTTAGAATAGATGTCCAAACTATGAAGTAAGTCACTGTCTTTCAAATTGCAAAAACTGCATAATCAAAACCCCCAAACACATTTTTCCTTAAATTCTCTTGGTAAGTACTTTGAGAAACTGGGTAATTTGGAGCTGCTATACAAAATTCAGGTCCTTCCAGATTCTTGTAGCTTTCAATGCTAAACACAAAGGTGAGCTTGCCATAGTCATATTTCATTTTACTGTATGCCAAAGTCTTGGATTGTTGAAAAACTCACAATATATTTATATTTATTAATTTTGTTCTGTAGTAATGCCATCCAGTCTCATGTTGTATTTGAAAAATCAGTTTTTTGTCATTTATGTTTGGACTCTAATATGTTAGGATGCATCCCACAAGTAACAGAAATAAATGGCTACTAAAATGGGTGGAATTATACCTTTGTCTCACATGACTCATCTGTCCCTAATTTTAGTGTTCTTATACATAAATGGCCACCAGTGTTCAACTAGAAGAAGCCATATTCTAAAATTTAAGGACAACTTGTCATATATTTTTAAACTAAGAAAGACAGTTATCATCTTACTGGTAATAATTTTGCTAAGTAGTGAGAGAATTCCTTTTCACAACTTAATAATTCAAAAATATAGAATATCACTGTAGATTTTTGAAGTTTACCTCTGTTCCCCCACACATCAGCATTACATGAACAGACTAAGTAGATGATTGAGCATTGTAAATATGTGTAGAGAACACAGAAAGCCTGCACAAGTATTGGTTCACCTGCAGGGCAACCCTGTTTAGTTGGCAAAGCTGAAATTAATGGAAAAATGCTCATGGCACAAAATAAAGTTGGCTGTTATCAGCCTGGCAATGCTCTAACAAAAGGACTGCAATACCAGGAGCTCTGTCCTCATTAAGGGGATTGGTCAAAATGAGATGCCACCTTCATGGGACTGCCTGCTTTTATGGCTTCAGAATGGAAGGGGTGAGTCCTGCTCTGGGCACTGTGGTTGGGGCTAAGCATCCTCCTTGGGTGCTTTGTCTGAGCTGTGGGAGAAAAAACATATACAGTTAGCAACCTTGCCTCCTGTAGACTCAGGGTGATATTCTTTACCGCCACAGAGTCATGGAAGGCCCCCAGGTGCATATGTGCAGCAGATATTAAATTTATTGTCATACAGGCTGTGAAAAAGGCGCTTTATAGCGCCCGACCCGGCACAGACCACGCAGAGGCACTTGTTCACACTCAAGAATTTTATTTTTATTTTCTCCAGCCGTGGGCACACATCTTCCCCGTGTCCCACAGGCCCAACACAGTCCAAGCACAAAAACCCAAACACAATGCAAACTTTCCTGCTCCACCACTCCTCCCAGGCAACCTCGTCCTCTTCCTTCCGATTCTGGCCTTGATTGCTGGGAGGCTGATAAACCGTCCAGTGTGGTGGCTGGTTCTCTGCAGCACCCCCTAGCGGCCACCCCATCTCCCAACCGGGCTGCTGTGGTGGACTCCATGTCCAATGGAGCCACGGGGGAGATTGAGGAGAGATCCACGGCCAGGGAGACTGCCCCCAAGCGCCCCGGGGGAGGTAATGCCATGTCCATGATGGCTCCCCCGGGACGTATGCAGCAGAGGCATCCCGGCCGGGCATGGGACCCGGCTGTCCGTCACAAGCTTTAAGTAAATTTATCCCAGGATCTTCAACAGACAGTTTTAGAAATAAAATTTTATGGGTAAGAAATACCTTTTATTATTTGTAACCTAAATAACCAAATAAAATAATGCAGACAAAAGAAAGATACTTTAAAGAATATCATATATGCTATTCTTATCCATTTTCATTAAAAGTCTATGTTTTCATGTATTTGGACAGTGACACAGTTTTAATAATTTTGGCTTTGCAGAAAAATGGCTGTCATTCCTAAAAAAGACTCTTACAATATTTTTTGTAAACCCCTTAAATTAAAGTTGAAATTCTACATTTCAATCACATAATAATTGTTTTATTGCTTGTGAAATTGTGCCACTGTCCAAATACTTATGGATCTAACTACATATGGTTCTCTCCCCTGTACTTTTTACTAATTTTAAAACCCAATTTTACGGAAATGAAACCTTGATAGAATGTTGCTAATAGGCAACCAGAGCCAGAGTATGTAAAGTAGGGTTTAATCATCTGAGCTTGGACAATCATATTCTCCCTGTTGGCACGTTACTTTGTGCAGTGACAGGGATTAGTTTAGTGTGTTAATATTAAAGTTTAAAATGTAATGAGGATTTCATTATGATGCAGCATTGGAACAATATGTTCAATATTATTAAACTTTCAGTAGGCATGTCTTCCTGAATTTAAACACTCTTTATTGTAATTTAAGTAAATGTTAACAGCATCTTCATAAACTGCAATATAGCCTCTGTGCTTGGACTCACTTCTCTGACAACAAGAGCAGGTGGAAAACAGATCTATTTCCAAACTTTTAGGTCCAAATTACTTAATGCAGTTATAACACTTCAAACCTGTGTCAAGGTGCTCAGCAGCTTAATTTAACAAGGTGTACATTCCACAGAAAATCAATTCAAGTGAAAAAATAAGAACAGTGAGTGATTGAGTGCCAGTGAAATACCTTCAGTTACAAAGAAAGTTTACATTTAGTATTATTATAGCACAGAGCCACTGTCAGTACATTCATTGATTGGCTTGATTATAAAATTTTAGTGTATAATTTATGGATGGTGCACTGAGTTGGACTACTTTATTTTTTTCACAGTGTTGCCCACTGTGTACTAATCATGTAGCTTACAGTTCATTAACTGAATGGCTGTACAGGGACTCCTAGCACTATGCCTTGCTATCATGAATGTACTATACATTCAAATATTTATTTTAAAATATAGCATAGAATGACCAACCATTAAAAAATGTATACTTTACTCTGATCTTTCATTGATCACCACTTACCACAGTCCTTCAGCACTTGTGCCAGTGGTAAATCACACAACCTTTTATTCTTCTATGACATGCTCTTGGTACTCTTCTTGATTAATGGTTCTAGCTGTCTACCAGTCACAGTGCCCAGTGTTTCAGTTGCTCAGATAAATTTTAGAGAAACAGCTAACAGGCACTGGCTTTCTGTGATCCTTATATGTATGGGCTGGAAAACAGAGAGAGATTTACGGGAAGGACATGCAGAGCAGCATCTAATGAGCCACTTCAGTACATCCTTTATGGTGAGGCCAGAATATTTGGTGGAGCTACTCACTGTGGAGTGGACTTTGAATACTTTTTCTTTAATTACACCTCTAAATCTGGAAATGCCATTTTATCTATAGAGATATAATATATAATACATATATCTCGTTCTCTCTCTCTCGTTACATTTATATATATATATATATATATATATATATATATATATATATATATATATATATATATATACACACAGTATATCTATCTATCTATCTATCTATCTATATATATATATATATATATATATTGTAAAGAATTCCAAGCAAAGTAGAAAAAGGTTTAGGGTTTTTCCGGCCCCGTATATTGTCTACAATCCACAGACAATCAAAAAAACAGGTCAAATCAGAGAAAACAAAAACATTCATCTGCGCGACGCCATATTAGGCGTCGGCGGCCATTTTATATGGGAGGAGCCGGAAGTGGAGGAATGCTGGGAAGGAGGCGTGAGGGATGATGGGACTGCTGACGTCAGGGAAGATGGCGGAGGAAGGGCGGAAGTAGACATACTGTGGTACAGTGCCTTATGGCGGAGCGTCTTTACTTCTGGAAAACAAAGGAGAAAGGTTAGTACCCTCCTACTCGCGTATGCGTGACACGACTCCCCCCTTAGCCCGAGACCGTCAGGACGGGCGGACCTAACCAAGAGGTCGTGAATACGAGAGAGGGCATCGGCGTTGGCCTGAAGGCCACCGCGGCGATAAGTGACCGCGAACTTATAGGGCTGTAAGTCCAGAAACCACCTGGTGACCCGCGGGTTCGACTCCTTATGAAGGGACATCCACTGCAGCGCAGTGTGATCAGTCACTAGAGTGAACTCGCGACCCAACAGGTACATCACGGGGTGTTCGACACCATCGATGCTTTGGCTCAACACGGCACCCAGGCCTGTGTCCGAAGCATCGGTCTGGAGAATAAAGGGTAAGGTAAAATCAGGGGTTCTTAATATAGGTGTCGACGTTAGGGCCTTTTTTAAGTCACTGAATGCGTTTTCTGCCTTGTCGTTCCAAACCACATGAAGGGGAGCGCCTTTCTTTGTCAAGTCAGTCAAGGGTGCTGCCCTCTTGGAGAAACGGGGTACGAACTGGCGGTAGTACCCGGCTAACCCCAGGAAAGCCTGCACCTGTCTCTTGGTATTCGGACAGGGCCATCCCAGGATGTCTTTGACTTTGGAACACTGGGGTCTCACCTGTCCTCGTCCCACAAGGTAGCCTAAATATTTGGCCTCCTTCAAGCCAAAGAAACACTTACGGTTGTTAATACGGAGGCCAGCTTTAGCCAGTGTCGCGAGGACAGCTGAGACCTGCAATAGATGTTCCTCCCAGGTGTCGGAATAGATGACGACGTCATCCAGGTAGGCGGCACTATAGGACTGGTGGGGCTTCAGCACTCTATCCACCAGATGCTGAAAGGTCGCTGGGGCCCCGTGCAGCCCAAATGGGAGGACCTTGTACTGCCAGTGTCCACTAGGGGTGCTAAAGACCGTTTTATCTTTCGAGGATGCCGTTAAAGGAATTTGCCAATACCCTTTCGTCATGTCAAGGGTAGTCAAGTATTGGGCCGCACCCAGCCGCTCGAGTAGGTCGTCAATGCGGGCATCGGGTAGGCATCGAACTTGGAGACCTGGTTTAGACGTCTAAAGTCATTGCAAAATCTCCAGGAGCCGTCTGACTTGGAAACGAGGACGATTGGACTAGACCAGGGGCTGTGACTTTCCTCAATGATGTCCATATCCAACATACGTTGCACCTCCAGTTCCACTTCAGTGCGTTTCGCCTCCGGGAGTCTATAGGGCCTCTCCCGAACGATCACTCCGGGGTCTGTGACTATATCATGCGCAATCAGGGTGGTCCGACCAGGTGACTCGCTCACCACTTCAGGGTTGGCGTGGATGACCTGGGCTATCTCACGCCGTTGTAAGGGTGTCAGCTCGTCCCCGAGGTTAAGGGCAGACATACCAGCGAATAGGGAGAGTGATCTTTGGGTGTCGGGGACCTCTTCCCTGTCCTTCCACAGTTTTAATAAGTTGACGTGGTAGATCCTCTCACTCGGCCTAAGATTAGGCTGGAGAACCAAATAGTCGACGAGCCCTTTTCTTTCTTTAACCTTGTATGGCCCCTGCCAATGAGCTAGCAGCTTAGAGTGGGAGGTGGGAACGAGCACCATCACTCGATCCCCCGGGAGGAACTCTCGGAGGACGGAGTTGCGGTTGTAACACCGGGCCTGTGCTGCCTGCGCACGAGTCACGTGGTCTTTTAGGATAGGCCTGATTTTAGCAAGCCTGTTGCGTAGTTGCGCGACATACTCCAAAATATTGGAGGAGGGAAGGGCCTCCTCCTCCCAGCCCTCTTTTAGTATGTCTAAAAGCCCCCGGGGTTGTCGTCCATACTATAACTCAAAGGGGGAGAAGCTCGTAGAGGCCTGGGGTACCTCCCGGTAGGCATAAAGCACTAGCGGTAGGAGTTGGTCCCAATTCCTGCCATCGGCGCTGACTACCTTGCGAAGCATCTGTTTCAGCGTCTGGTTAAATCGTTCTACCAGCCCGTCTGTTTGGGGGTGATAGACAGACGTCTTTAGGTGCTTTATTCTGAGTAATCTGGCAACCTCCCTGAACGTATCCGAGATGAAGGGGGTACCCTGATCCGTGAGGACTTCTTTGGGGATACCCACTCTTGAAAATAAGTTGACTAATTACTGTGCAATATTTTTCGTATTAGCGGAGCGCAGGGGAACCGCCTCTGGGTATCGGGTTGCATAATCAACCATGACTAATATGTATTTGTAGCCACGGGTGGAGGGTTCGAGGGGTCCTACTAAATCAACCCCTATTCTGTTAAACGGAATGTCTATTAAAGGAATGGGAACGAGAGGTCCCTCCTAGGAATCTGGCGAGTCTGACACTCCGGGCAGGACTGACAGAAACACCGGACCGCCTCGTTGATCCCGGGCCAGTAAAAGCGGAGTTTGACTCTTTCCAGTGTCTTTTCGGCCCCAAGGTGGGCGCCTAAGAGGTGAGCGTGTGCCAGTTCACACACCTCCCGCCGGAAGGTATGCGGGACTAGCAACAACTTCCGCACCTCACCCTCGTGTGTTGCTACCCGATACAACAGATCATTTTCCAGTACAAAGAAGGGCTTGCGTGGCATGGAACCGTCAGCTTGTGAGCTGCCTGGCAGAACAACCGCATTCCGGGCAGACCGCAGGGAATCATCATTCCACTGCTCCCTCTTAAATGAGGCAGGCATGGACCGAAATTGATGATCCAAATTGCTCAGTGGGTCTTGTGAGCGGTTGTGCGGGCGTGTTCCCTGGCTTGTTCCTTCCTTGGCGGATACTTCCGGGTCAGAGTCCGTCGCCTGAGAAACATCCCCCGACGTGCCTGCGCCATCTTGGCTGGCCCCAGAGCATGGCGTGGAGGCCGCGGGAAGGGGGCCTCGTCCCCTCATAGCCAGACCTTTTGTTTGCGACCAGTCTTGTCCCAAAATTACCGGATAGGGGGGTTCCGGCAACACCGCGACCATCAAACTGGAAACCTGCCCCTTCCAGGTAATGAAGCACCGGGCGGAACGGTAAGACTTGGTCTCTACGTGCACACATGTGACCTGTAAATGCTGTTTGAGCCACTGTCGTGGTAACACATAACGGCGAGCAACAATGGTGATGTTGCTGCTGGAGTCAAACAAAGCCACCACTGAGTGCCCATTCAACAATACCACTCCCGTGTTTGGAGTTGCCAGCGGGTGCGACGGAGTACAATACCTTTCCATGGAGGCCCAGGTGCAGTCCATCGGCTCCATTGTCGTGTTGAGGGGACAGGTCAGTAGTAGGTGCCCGGTCTCTCCACACTTGTAACAGCGCGGAGAGGCCGGTTTCTCTTTCGGCTTTAACGGCGCTTCTGCAGCGCGTCGAGAGGGCTCGGGGTGGGCCACCCGTCCCTGTCGGTTCCCACGCTTGCCTTTCGGACCCCCTGGCTTCGTAGGCCGCGAGCTGATGCTCCAGGACCTCCAGGAGTCCTGACATGTCCTTATATGGATGTCTCCGGACCTGCTGGGCGAGGGAGCTAGGTAGGGCGTTAACCAGGCCCTCTCGGGCCACTTTCTCAACAACCTTCCTGGCTTGGGGACCCTCGGGCCGTAGCCACCGCCCCATCTTTTCCCAAAACTCGAAGGCCTGCGATCGGGCTGGCTTCTCTGGGTCAAATTGCCAGGTTCTTCATTCTGCCGCCTGCTGGCCCGGCATTATGCCATAGCGTGCCAGGATCTCCTGTTTTAGGAGGTCATACTGCGCGGCCTCCTCCTCGGGGAGGTCGTAATAGGCGCGCTGCGCGGGTCCCTTCAGAATGGACGCCCACTCGGACCGCTGCCACTCGTTCCGGGTGGCCGTCCGTTCAAAGATGCCGAGGTATGACTCCACTTCATCGGCCTCGGTCATAGGCACCAGGGGCTGGGCCGTTGGACGAGGCGGATCAGGTCTTATTCTCCGGGCCTCGGCCAACTGGGCCTTCGTTTGCTCCAGCTCTCTGTTGGTAGCCGCCTGGGCCTGTTGTAGGGCGACGATCTGGGCACTCATCCCCTGGAGTACTGTGTTCAGATCCTGTCCTTCTGTCATTTTTTCTTCGGACAATCTATCCTGCCGTCTACGCCAATGTAAAGAATTCCAAGCAAAGTAGAAAAATGTTTGGGGTTTTTCTGGCCCCGTATATTGTCTACAATCCACAGACAATCAAAAAAACAGGTCAAAACAGAGAAAACAAAAACATTCATCTGCGCGACACCATACTAGGCGCCGGCGCCATTTTATATGGGAGGAGCCGGAAGTGGAGGAATGCTGGGAAGGAGGCGTGAGGGATGACGGGACTGCTGACGTCAGGGAAGATGGCGGAGGAAGGGCGGAAGTGGACGTACTGCGGTACAGTGCCTTATGGCGGAGCGTCTTTACTTCTGGAAAACAAAGGAGAAAGGTTAGTCCCCCGCCATTCCACGCCGGCGAACGTCTTTCGATGTGCTTTAAGGTCCATCCGCGGCCTCCTACTCGCGCATGCGTGACAATATATATACAGTACATATATATATATATATATATATATATATATATATATATAGTGTCCACCACGGGGCACACCATCTCCCCAACACCCAATTTTCTCCTTCATTTTCCACCAGTACCCAAACACAATACAGCACAAAGCACCAATATACAGTACGGTCTTCTCTCTTCCACCTCCACTAATCCTCTGGCAGACTTCGTTCTCATCCTCCTGACACTGGTTCCCTGAGTGAAGTGAGGCAATCCCTTTTAAACTGAACCTGGGAGCATTTCAGGTGGTCCATCAACATTATTGAGAAGCACTCTGAGGTGTGGTGGAAGCCCAAAGTACAGCTTTGTTGATCCGCCTGATGACCCCCATGGACACAACAGGGCTGTGCCAAGCTCCAATTCCCATGGAGCTCTGTGGAAATTTGAGGGGCCATTGCAACCAAGGAGGGCTTCCACCTAGAGTCCTGGGAGAGGTAGTGCATGTACATCAGTTCCCCCGGTTCTTCCATTACATCAGCATCCTGGCTGGGAAAAGACTCCAGCTGTCAGTCACACCAAGTCATTTAAGCTCCAGGGATATCAATCTGTCCATTTAGGAAGCATATGCAATTGTGAATCAACTTCACCTGATTTAATGCAAATAAATGTGACAACAGGTTCAATGGAGAGGCAACAGCAGACCAAACCCCAAAAAGGCAATGATTCTACAGGTCTGGTGTTCGTCCGTGACTAGGTGTAATGTCACAAGAGGGCTGGGATGTCTGATGAAGAAAAGCAACAATAAGCACAAAGAAAGGGAGGTGTAAATACTAGAATGTGCGATGAACAAATGCAGCAAGATGCACAAAGAAAGAGGAACATATCTCCAATGAACAGAAGTTCCTAAATGCATGATGTGATTAAAACACACAGGACTTATTAACTCATTGTAGCATTGTCCCTGTTTTGCTACGTGGGGATTTCTCTGTGCTAGTACTTTTATATTCTGCACAGTGTAACATGATCTTTACTATATTTATGAACTCTTAATCATTACCTAAAGTGTTTGGAAGAGCCTTCATTAGAGTTTCGATCACCTCAATACATTTACATTCAATCGGTAGATGGATGTACCCTTGAAATTTCGTGTGATAAAATAAGGTAATATTTGATTGAAGAGTGTGCTAAAAATTGAGAAGAGCAAGCAATGCGTACCAGTGTGTACCTGCCCACTTCAAACCCTTCTCTTGATGTTTTATTAGGCTGTATGGTCATTGTTCAGAGCTGCTTGCAACTTTTTACCTAAAATATTGTGTTTTTTGTAATGTTTATTTTTTTTGTCTAGCACTTAAAATTAGAATTGATTAGTTACAATTTCTGATCAATAAAAAGTTTTGTTAGAATATTAACTTATATAACTAGATTTTTTACAACTCTAGAAGAATGATATAACCAGCATAAGCAAAAAAAGTTATTATATTTTTACGTCTGTCAATTACTACAAACATGAGGGTGAGTTGTGCAAAGCGAACAGCACTACTAAAAGAAGCAAAGTAAACCAATGAACTTTAACTGAAGTTTTTTTTCTATACACCTGTTTTTTTTTTTGGTTTTCTGCTTGGGAATCATAAATAACTTGTCAATAAGTGCTTCACACTATGTTCTACTCTGTAATTCCTTTCATTTGTCAACCCTAAACAGATTGTGAGAAGCTAGAGACTTATCCTGGCAGCTATAAATGCAGACTTAATGCCCCCTTACATACTCAAACAAATTGTTGTTTTCTAAAATTACCTAAGATTATATTTGGACTCACAGAAGACAACAGAGAACCTGGAATAAACTCATCCAAGCACAGGACGAACATGCAAACTAAAGAAAGTGAACATCCAAGTAGAGAACTCGGAGAAAATGCAAGTGCTCTGAAAAGCTGCAGCAATGCACCAGCACCTCCTACACACACAAATCACACTGACACAGAAAACTACTGAAAGAGAGATTCTGGCCAAACTTGTAGTTCCCAAGTGTCCCTAAAGATGTGACAGAAATATAGGCTAATCATAAAACTGAAGGCCAGGGCCTTTCCTGTTTTAATAATGTATAACTTTAAATATTTATTAATTAGCATTGACTATGAAAGACAGAAATTATAGTAATTAAAAGGATCCCATTCACTGCAGACTATCATGTAACTTGAATGGCAGCAGTGTCGTTTCTGATATTTAATTGTGCTAAAAGACAATTATTTTTAATAATAAAAACATACAATCCAAAATTAAGCCTATCAATTAATACATCCTATATTGTATTTCACATTATAGTCAAGATATGTGTCTTTTTCCTGACTTGTAATTCCATTATGTATTGTCATTAAGTTCCTTCCTCTTTCCAAGAATTGTTTTATTCCTATTTTATTCTTGTTTTTTATTATTATTTTATTTTGTTATGTGAAATTCTGCTGCTTGATTTGTGCCCCCCCCCCCAATTTTCATGAACTCCTCCTTGAATATCATCTTTTATATATGATGAAACCATTTCTTATAATGCATAAAATATCAAGACTGTCATTCATGTTAAAATTACTGTGTTTGTTTTTTGCTTCGAAACTCTTTGCAGCTCAGGTTCCTTCAGATTTTGTGTAAAAGGCACAAGCACATCTGTTACTGTGATGTATGTATATATAAATAAACACATTTTTTGCAGAAAGTTCTTTATTTTCCTTTATAGCCCAAATTTCACTTCATTGCACAGATGATTTTAAGATGGAATCAGCCTATTAATATATTAGAAAAATGACTTGCCCTGCTAGTTTGCTTTTTTAGTTTTCAGTAATAATTTATCAAATCTTAAAAAAAAATCATAAATTACAACGAAACCGTTAAATATGCACATGCTCTGCCTGTTTTACAGATCTTAATAGTTTTTGAATGTATTATTGATATGGTTACTCAATGTTACACTTCAGCTTGCTTCATAGGCGTTCCCATAATGATTTACAGCACATTGAAGAATGCTGTTTCAGCAGTAACTCACTGGCTAAATCAATAAAGATTCTTGTAAAATTTCTGTTCATCTTTGCAGCAGTGCAATACTGAAAAT
Source organism: Polypterus senegalus (assembly GCF_016835505.1). Taxonomy (NCBI): domain Eukaryota; kingdom Metazoa; phylum Chordata; class Cladistia; order Polypteriformes; family Polypteridae; genus Polypterus; species Polypterus senegalus. Next base: position 83,002,873 of record NC_053161.1, read on the forward strand.
CAAGTATAAATAATAAATGCTCACAACAATTGCTAAAACAAAATAAATGAAAATAAACTATTTCCAATAATTTTATACTGATGGCTTAAAGCTGACATTTAAAGTTTATTGTTTGTTTCAAAAAGAATTTATAGTTTGAAACAATTGTGCCAAAATAAGTAACATTTATATTTTAGTGAGGATTTTTACACTTGATATTGCAAGCTTTAGCTACAAAGTTTTATGCACTGAACTGGTATTAAAGTTTAAATTATTTTCATTATTGTGTCTGTCTTAAATAAGAAAAACAAATTTAAGAGATTACCATACTAATTTTAATCTTGGCAAGGCTATTACTATTGAACACAATTTAATTACGTTTGTTTCATTAAGAAAGTCAACAGAAAAAACACACATCTCATGAACAATAAGGCTATAGTGGAAGTAAGTTAATTAGTTGACTTGTTATATGTAAATGAGCTAAAATGAAACAATTACATAAATATCACAATATCAAAAATGGCATTCACTTTAATGCATTGTACTTTATGTTAGAGCTGTGTTTATCCCTGTATGCACAGTTGTCTTGTCTGACATGAAGTCAAGTAATGACATTTCTTTTAACGCATTCCTAAGATGTGTGATATTCTAAAACCGGTGCTTCTGTTAAATGTAATTACACTGCTGTAATTTGTATACCTATAAAGATAGATGCACATCATACTGCTTGTATCTCGGTTTGAGTGGATGTGTAATTCAACAGATATAAGAATCAGAAACTGAAACTGAAACAGTAAGAAAATCATCCCATGAATTTGGAAACAAACCAAAACTTGGTGTTCAGTATCATTCAAGTAACTCTCCTGACTGAGAAATTCAAAATATTTGGGCTTAATTAATTGGCTGAAAATCTGAATGTGAATCACATGCATCAAGTGATAATTAACTCAACCTTTAATCAACCTTAAACACTACACAGAACAGGTCCCAGAATTGCATCTTTTGTGCTAATGAGAAGTCAAGCAAAATGACATCTTTTATTGGCAAACGGAACAGATAGCAATGTGCAAGCTTTCAAGGCAACTGAGGCCCCTTCTTCAGACAAGTTGTATATTTTGTGTATGGTTACATCTCACCTTTTGTTTTCTAAGTATTGCATGTTGGTTTATTGTTGAATCTTTTTTTTAATGTAAGTGGTGCTCACCAGTCTCTGAAGTCATGACTTGAGCTTGCTTTGATCTAAACTGAGAGTGTTTACACTTCTCCAAATAAAGCGAGGGTTCATTGCAGACATCAGGAGAAAGGAGAGGAGAAATGCACCACAACATAAAATCAATGATGGCAGATATTTCATTGCTTCTCAAGCATCATTGGAAACTTCTGACTGGATCAGATAAAGCTCACTCTGAGTGTGCAGTTCTTTGCACTGCATGTTGTTATCATGTAAGGAAAACGGCTGGCTTTATATACTACAGTGACCCTGAAAATGCACTGCTGTGTCTGCCTCTGCCTGACTTCATTACCCTGTTAGTTACATTTCTTTTGCATCTGGTGTAAAAATTGGTGCATCACTTTTCCCAGATAAACTGTAAACAGTGTAACATAGTGTTAGGTTCCTTTGGCTGGGTGCTTTTGGATTTCCTGGTTAGACAAGGTGAGCCAGTGCTCCTTTATTGAAACAGTAACATAGGAGTCAATGCTGAACAACTGTTGAATAATGTTAATGTTATATTTTTGAATTTTGAAATAGATTGAATGGAAGCTGTTATATGTTTGTTACATTATCAAGAACAAATGTTGAAAAACATTTCCATTGTCTTTATGACAGATAAGAAAAAATTAACTAACAAATCAGTGATGAGCATCACATTCAACTGGCATGTTTTTTTAACAATGTTAACAATACTGCAGTGGTAGTAGATTTTTAAAAATTGACACTTTGTCCAAAGAACATTTTAAAAGTGAGATATATTCTATGGAATAGTGGTTTGATGACATTTTTAGGTTAATTTAAAGGAAGAAGAAGGAAGTGGAAATAGAATTTACAAGGAAAATAGCGAAAGTCAGTTTATAAATTGAAGAAGGCTAGTTTTTCTAATAAAAAGGTTAATCTACTGTATTTTAAAAATATTTAGTGTATTTGTTTTGCGGATCTTTTCATGTTTTTTTCTTTTTTAATAAAACGTGTTCAATCCAATAACATCTGATTATAGACATATGTCTGTGGGACAGTTACAGTTACAGTTAGTAATCTTTCATCACCCTATTCATTCTTTGAAGTATAAACTCTATTTTAACAAGTGATAGAACCCTGCAATGCAGAATAACAATAGTATAAGTGAATATTTGTGCGTTCAGCATTTTGGCTGTTTAATAGTAAAGAGTACCTCAAAAAGAAATGAAACAAATATGCACATTATAGAGTATATAGGTAAGTATTTTTTTCCATATACAGTATGTTTCTATATCTTTTGACCAATATGTATTTTTTGTAATTGTAACCTGTGCAATGAATTGGATTTCCACTTTAAAGATAATAAAATCAACCTTGTTTAATTTTAGCTTTAAGCTTTCCCAAAAGGCAGACCCTTTGGTGGCTTGATTATAGAGGGCAATGCACTCCACAGAAAACCTGAACTCATAGACATTTTTTAGAAACTGCTTAGATTACTAATGTGCCATAGAATTAATTGTTTTGAAGTACGCCAAGGTAACATTTATTTTGTCATTTACGGTCACAAAATACCTCAGGCAGTCTAAATTGCTGGCAGAGGTGTCATGGCAGTGATCCAGTTCGTAAATGAGCATATTCTATTGTATTATTTCATTTCTGAGTTATATTTTTAGCCTGAAAAATGAAAAAGGGATGAAGCATTAATTGAACTCCACTGCTGATTAGCTATACTTGCTAACCAGAATATGAGGAAGGGTATTAGTGTTTCTTTCAACCAAAAAATGAAAGATGGAGCTCAACTGATCATATAGAAACACATGCAAGTATCATTATGCTAACAAGATATATCTGAGCCTAAGAAACACTGCAAATTTAAGACACAAAAAAATATTTTTCTTCGGTTTTTGCCTTATAATGTTATTTTGTTAGCAATGCAAAGCATAAAAGTAAGTGCACCTACTTTTGGAATTAGTAAGCTAGTTAGGAAATGTTCCCATTAGGCAGACAGTGTAGGCTTGTGGGAATGGGACTGGACTGATAACCACAAGGGGTTACACATTCAAAATGTTCCACAAAATCCTGAGTGAGCAGTATTATAGAAATAAAAATCATTTTGAGGACTAATGTGGCTATACAGAATGGTTTAATCTATACAAATAAAGGTGTGGTTTGTGTATTTGAAGATTACTTTAAATATTTAATACACCCCTTTTTGAACACATGCGAGGGTTTATTTTATTTTCGATTTCACCCAATGCACATACTGCACACCTACAATATGTCACTCAATGTAATACCATAACCTTACATAATTTGTTTCAATGGGTTGTTTTACAGATGTATAGGGTGCTCCACCTGATTTGTTTCCAGAAGAGTATTTCTGACTCATCCTTGAAGATGCAGAATTACAGTCACCAACCTGTACTAGCACTATGGCTATATCTAATATATAAACTTGAATGTGTTTTTGTGTGCTTGTTTGTCTGATTTGCAATACCACACCAGTCCCCATTATATTCTGCACATATTCCCCATTTGTAAAGAAGATGACTGTAGGGTATGTTTTGTACCCAAATTCCCCTACCTGCATTTTATAGGGGAATTGCCAAAGAAGGTATTTTTGGGACTTGGCACAGGTACGTTATTTTGCTCCTCGCGGTCCATGAAATGTAGATGTGGAGCCAAAATTTGTCCCCCTGGGTAATTTATTTAGTAATCACACTTGCACTTTTTCTAGCCCTGCTAGTTTTACATATTGGATAAATCTGAAGTGTTGCTAGATAAGCTAATGACAGTCTCCAACTTGAGGGGCTTATTATGATCACTGTCACAGCTGTGCATGGTCTCAAATAAGATAACAGAATTTTTTATTTATAGATATTTACTTTGCATGCTACTCACAGAGCAGATTAAATTAATTACAATTTGGAAGTAAATTACAGTACCCAATATTGCTAAAATATTTATTTATATTTGAGGATGTTTTATCAATATGATGACTATTTCTAGCCCTAAGATTCATGCTTTGTGATCAATAATGACAATACATATTTTTCTTCTTCTTCTTTCGGCTGCTTCCGTTAGGAATTGCCACAGCAGATCATCTTCTTCCATATCTTTCTGTCCTCTGCATCTTGTTCTGTTACACCCATCACCTGCATGTCATCTCTCACCACATCCATAAACCTTCGCTTAGGCCTTCCTCTTTTACTCTTTCCTGGCAGCTCTATCCTTAACATCCTTTTCCCAATATACTCAGCATCTTTCCCCTGCACATGTCCAAACCAACGCAATCTCACCTCTCTGACTTTGTCTTCAAACCGTCCAACCTGAGCCGACCCTCTAATGTATTCATTTCTAATCCTGTCCATCCTTGTCATACCCAATGCAAATCTTAACATCTTTAACTCTGCCACCTCCAGCTCCTTCTCCTGCTTTCTGGTCAGTGCCACCGCCTCCAACCCATATAACACAGCTGGTCTTACTACCGTCCTATAGACCTTTCACTCTTGCTGATAACAGTCTGTCAGAAATTACTTCTGACACTCATCTCCACCCATTCCACCATGTCTGCACTCTTTTTCACTTCTCTTCCACAATATCTATTAATACGTACTGTTGAACCCAAGTATTTATATGCATCCACCTTCACCAACTCTACTCCCTGCATCCTCACCATTCCACTGACCTCCCTCTCATTCACACACATTTATTCTGTCTTGTTCCTACTGACCTTCATTCCTCTCCTCTCTAAAGCATATCTCTCCAGGGTCTCCTCAACCTGACCCCTACTCTCGCTAAAGATCACAATGTCCTCAGCCAAAATCACAGTCCACGGGGACTCCTGTCTAATCTCATCTGTCAACCTGTCCATCACCACTGCAAATAAGAAAGGGCTCAAAACCAGTCCCTGATGTAATCCCACCTCCATGTTGAATGCATCTGAATGCACTGTCACACTTCCCTCATACATATCTTGTACAAATCTTACATATTTCTCTTGCCACTCCCAACTTCTTTATACAATACAACAACTCCTCTCGAGGCATCCTGTCATATGCTTTATCCAGATTCACAAAGACACAATGCAGCTCCTTCTGGCCTTTTCTATACTACTCCATCAATACCCTCAGAGCAGACATGTGGTGCCCTTTCTTGGCATGAAACCATACTGCCTAATCATCACCTCACTTCTTAACCTTGCTTCCACTACTCTTTCCCATAACTTCATTCTGTGGCTCATCAGTTTTATCCCCCTGTAGTTACTACAGCTTGGCACATCCCCCTAATTATTAAAAATCGGTGCCAGTACACTTCTTCTCCACTCCTCAGGCATCCTTTCACTTTCCAAGACTGCATTAAACAATCTGGTTAAAAACTCCACTGCCATCTCTCCTAAACACCTCCATGCTTCCACAGGTATGTCATCTGGACCAAGGGCTTTTCCATTCTTCATTCTCTTCATAGCTGTACTTACTTCCTCCTTGCTAATCTGTTGCACTTCCTGATTCACTATCTCCACATCATCCAACCTCTTCTCTCTCTCATTCTCTTCATTCATCAGCCTCTCAAAGTAATCTTTCCATCTTCTCAACACACTCTCCTCGCTTGTGAGTATGTTTCAATAATTATCTTTTATGACCCTAACCTGCTGCACATCTTTCCAATACATATTTTTAACAATACATATTTTTTCTAAGACGAGATATTATGTATGGTATTACATTTGATAAATAATGTAATGTAGAAGAAATATATAATATTGAATGACATGTTAAGTCAAAGATTATAATACAAACATAATGTATGTAAAATATGTTGAAAGCCGACAGAACCAGCAAAAAGAGTACAGAATTTTATGTGAGATTCACTTCCAAATGTTTCAGGATAGGTAGTATATGGAAAACTGGAAATGAGTAAAAGCATTACACAGAATGATTATGATTCCTAATCTAAGAGTCAAGGTCATGTTCATTGTAATGTCAGTCAGTCAGTCAGTCATCTTCCAACCTGCTATATCCTAACACAGGGTCATGGGGGTCTGCTGGAGCCAATCCCAGCCAACACAGGGCACAAGGCAGGAACAAATCCTGGGAAGGGTGCCAACCCACCACGGTCATTGTAATGTGTGAACAGTAATATGTGATTCTTATGCACATGTCTTCCACAGATTAGTGACAGTAGTAAAACACACAACAGACAATAAATAAAACATTATTATAGTTACATGAAACTTCAGACAATTTGTATAACAAGCAAACAAGATATGCAGATGCATTGCCAGTGCAGGTGGCTGTTGAGTAACATTAAGTCACAAGGATAAGAATATCTAGCATGAATCTAGTGATGTGGGTGCTAAGTTTCTTAACAACTTACCAGACAAGGAGGAGAAAAGTTACTGTTCGGGATTGCTGAGGTTTTTAATAATGCTGTTTGCTTTTCTAAAACTGTTTGTAATATATATTTCCTGAACAGTAGGTAAACATTTACCAGGAATACTGTATTAGTAGCTGACTTTACCACTTTTGTAGTCCTGAGCTGAGCAGATGCCATACAAGGATGTTATGCATTCAGTGAGTACTGACTGCACACCTATAGAAATTGGTGAGCAAAGATGGAAATATTTAAGCTTCCTTCAGATGTCTTTGAAAATGAAAGCATTGCTGTGCATTCCAAATAATATCTATACTAATAAAAGGCAAAGCCCTCACTGACTGACTGACTGACTCACTCACTGACTGACTGACTCACTCATCACTAATTCTCCAACTTCCCGTGAAGGTAGAAGGCTGAAATTTGGCAGACTCACTCCTTACAGCTTACTTAAAAAAGTTGGGCAGGTTTCATTTTGAAATTCTACGCGTAATGGTCATAACTGGAACCTATTTTTTCGTCCATATACTGTAATAGACTGCAGCTCGATGGCCGTGGGAGGCGGAGTTGTGTCTCGCGTCATCACGCCTCCCACGTAATTGAGTGCCTGCCCATATAAGGAAAATATTTGTGGGTGAAGGACTGTGCTTAGCATATTCATAATTAAAAATATCTGAATCACACACTGATATTAATTATATTTTGTCCATGAATACTTAAATAATTAATATAAATAATTATAGCTTTTGGTTGTGCTGCTTCCAGGCATGTATTTTCGTATTAAAGCATTTAACCAATCACATTTCAGCCATCATTTGTTGCCAGGCAGAGAGGACTTTACAATCCGTTGTGCAGGCACTCTAACACAGAATAAATGTCGATTAACCTGTTGCTTCAACCAATCAGATTTTTAGTTGGTGTCAGTACTGCCCTCTAGCAGGCGTACGGCAACGTCACCGTATTCAGACCCATTGATTAGATAGATGCTGCAGGTTCGATTTTCAGCATCAGCTTCGATGGCGATAGAAAGGGACTTTTTGATGGAACTGAGGCACACGAATAATCTGTACGACAGAGTGATTGAACTGTTTTTGAGGAAAGAGAGGAGGATTGATTTTGTTTACAAATAATCCGAATTTTTGGTGAGTAAAATGTTGCGATTTTCCTAAATAATATTGCAAGTTTATGAGTTAATAGCAAAATACCCACGCTTCGAAGCGGAGAAGTAGTGTGTTAAAGAAGTTATGAAAAAGAAAAGGAAACATTTTAAAAATAACGTAACATGGTTGTCAATGTAATTGTTTTGTGACTGCTATGAGTGTTGCTGTCATCAAGGATTTGATTATCATTATTTCTTTTGATCAGGTTCGTATTTGGAGGATGTGTTGTGTTTAAGTTACATTCCGTGTTTGTCTAGTCTATCCCTGACCATCTCATCTTCGTTGTCAACCGTTGTAAAG